>NC_091956.1:75040273-75280273 GCF_031021105.1 Erythrolamprus reginae | reverse complement strand
TTCTTAACTTGAAGACCACCAACCACCATGACATTAATTTGGAAAAAGTGGTAGAAGAAACTGTGATTCTTAACTTTTAACTATTTGAAAATCATTTATACTTTTTCACTGACAATAAGAACATAAGAAGAGCCATGCTGAATCAGGCCAAAGTCCATCGAGTCCAGCATTCTGTGTCACACAATTGCTCACCAATTATACATGGGGATCTTGAGTAGAAAGAGAAGGCAAAACCCTCCCTTTCCCTTGACCCCCAACAAATGGTACTCATGGGAATCCTGCCTGCCTTAACCAACATAGAGGCGGCACATGGACATCTGTTTCAATGCTGGAGAGAAGAAAGGGAGGATAAACCAGAGCAAACCAGAAAATTTTAAGGAAGTAATATACCCAACATAGATTGCACAGTAAATGCATAACAAGGTTTTGGTTAGTTTCTGTTCAATTGGCTCACCATACTCCACATTAAAACCATAGCATATAAAATAAACCATTATTATTTATGTCTACACAGCATCTTAAGGTATAGTTTTAGAATCTGTAATGGCTGGTTTTATATCTCAGGCTAAGACAAAATGGCTTAACATGGTGTACAAATTATATAATGTGCAGCTATGTATCTTTGGGTGTGTCTAACAAATAAAATGGAGTGTTTCTAATTTTGAAAACTGCTTGTTAGTCAAATGTTTATGGAGATCCTCAGTCATCAGATCATGGTTGTCCCAGAGGTGCTTTTTTCAAGAAGTTGAAGACGTTTCTTGAATGAGAAGCGAAACGTCTAGTTTACAATATTCAAATGATAATTATATAAGAAAAACAACATTTGCCATGATTATCAGAAACAAAACTAGGGTGATAGAGCCAAATACTAGTAATTCATCTAAAAACTGAATACATTTTCTAGAGTAAACAATAGATCCATATCAGATCTGCTTAACATATTTATCTTTAGAAAATAATTTAATTTATCATACAATCCCTTAAAAAAAATTTCTATTCTGCTGTCTTTGTTGACCTTCCAATTCAGTATTTTAAGACTGCAGGGATTTTTTTTAGGATTAAATATCAAAATGGATGTTCATTATATTGGCAGTAATGTGTTTCTAAGGATTCAAAGCAACTGAAGACTACTTCTCCATGTTCAGAATAACAATTAATATAAAAAAAGACTGACACTCCTAAGCTACAAGTGGGATCAATTTTGTACCTTAAATCAAGAGCCTCCAGAATCAATGTAATAAGTCAATTTTTCCAGACAAGGTTTGATTAGGTTCCATTGTTTTCCAGTAGCAGCAGAGAGTTTTTTAAACGGAATGAATGCAGAATGGATTGAATTTGCTGAATTAAAGGGATATTAACTTGTCCGATTGGGCCTGCAGATTGCTGAGTAGGATGGTGAAAGTATTCTGCACTCAGCAAAGCTGAGATTTATGCCATGGATTCTGCTATTTTCTTACATACGCTGCACTAAAAGTTCAAGAACTTCTCTAACTATAACTACCATTTGCAATTCTGGCTACTGTTCTGGTAGAATCCTCCCAAAAATGCACAGATACAATTTCAGACACACACACGTTTGAAAATTCAAAACAATGTTCTTTATACCGAAAATGCAAATAAACAGAGCACTCTTTTGGTATAGCAAAGAGCACTTGTCTCCAAACAAACTGGTAATTTGTACAAGTCCCTTATCAGTTCTGAGATACTTAGCTTGCAGCTGTGAGGCAATTCACAGTCCTTCTTCTTTCACAAAGTGAAACACACTTTGCTCTGGTTTAGTTTCAAAGCGGGGGAAAATCAGCACACAAAGGTCGAAGTCAGCAAGGCAGGCACGAAACACAACAATCAGATAATCCTCCACAATGGCCAAACGCACAGGCTGCTATTTATAGCAGCCTCACTAATGACCACAGCCCCACCCAACCACAGGTGGCCTCACTTTCTTTGATAATAATCTCTCAGTTGTTGCTGCCTATGCATCGCTCTCCGCATGCGTGGCTGTATCATTAACTCTTGTTCCGAATCCAAGGAGGAGCTAGATAATTGATCTCCTTCTGAGCTGTCTGCCACATTCTCCTCCTCCCTGTCACTCATGTCTTCTTGGTCAGAGGAGCCTTCATCAGCAGATTCCACTGGGAGCAAAACAGGCCTGCAGCATGTGGATGTCTCCCCCACATCCACAGTCTTTGGGGCAGGAGCTGGGCCAGAGCTAACCACAACACCTACTATCTTGCCCAGAAAAATCCCCTTCCAGAAGTTATTACAACAAACTAATAGCAACCCCATATAACACAATTAAATTGTCTTTCTGGAACATGTGCTACAGCCCAAATGTCAAATGTTTTTATAATTTCAGTTTTTACCTGTTCAGACTCATCGGTCTGAGCATTTCCTACATGCTCTTAGCTTGCACTGAGATAATAACAAAACTGACTAATATAAATGTATTGGTGACACATATCTCCAAAGTTCAGCTCAATTTCACCTAGATATTGAAAAATGTTGATGATAAAATAATAATCTTTGAACAACTGCATGCAACAGATCTTGAGATTCTGACCCCTTTGGAATGATCATTTAAAATATATATTTGTGTGTACAAACCTTCATACTATTATACCTTCAAGTACAATCCAAATACTTGCATTAGATAAGTATATATAGAATTGTAACTATTTACTCATAATGATATATCATAATACTTTCCCTTTCTGATACTTTCCTTTTTTTAAAAAGCATTTTCTATGTGCTTTCTTCTTTTCTTTGACAATGTATGTATTTTCATAATAATAATTTTTTTATTATTATTTTGTCCAATACACAATACAGAGAAGAGAATAGACATGAGGTAATATATATAAAGAAAAATATAAAATAGAGGAGAAGTTATATGAAAGGAAGAAAATATATATGATATATGAGATAAAGGAAAGACAATTGGACAAGGGACGAAAGACACACTAGTGCACTTATGCACGCCCCTTACTGACCTCTTAGGAACCTGGAGAGGTCAATTGTGGATAGTCTAAGGGAGAAATGTTGGGGGTTAGGGGTTGACACTATTGAGTCTGGTAATGAGTTCCATGCTTCGACAACTCGATTGTTAAAGTCATATTTTTTACAGTCAAGTTTTGAGCGGTTAATATTAAGTTTGAATCTGTTGCGTGCTCTTGTGTTGTTGCGGTTGAAGCTGAAGTAGTCATTGACAGGTAGGACGTTGCAGCATATGATATTGTGGGCAATACTTAAATCGTGTTTTCGGCATCATAGTTCTAAGCTTTCTAGACCCAGGATTGTTAGTCTATTTTCATAGAGTATTCTGTTTCGAGCGGAGGAGTGAAGAGCTCTTCTGGTGAAATGTTTTTGGACGTTTTCAAGGGTGTTGATGTCCGAGATGTGGTATGGGTTCCAGACAGATGAGCTATATTCTAGGATGGGTCTAGCAAAAGTTTTGTAGGCTCTTGTGAGTAGTGTGAGATTGCCGGAGCAGAAGCTACGTAGGATCAGGTTAACAACTCTAGAAGCCTTTTTGGCGATATTGTTGCAGTGGGCTTTAGCACTTAGGTCATTTGATATTAGTATTCCAAGGTCTTTTATTGAGTGTGGGTTGGCTGTGAGAATTTGTTTATTCAGTTTATATATCAGGTTAGTATTCTTTTTGCTGATGTGGAAGGTAGATATTTGAAGTTGCCAGGTGTTACCTTTTTGTTTTATTATTTTCCCTTTTTATACAGTTAAAAATAAAAGACATAATCATGTTGCTGAAGAGAGAGATCTAATAATCTCAAAAAGATATTCTCAGCATCAGAGCAAAATATTTAACTTTAAGAATTCAAATTTATCAATAAGGAATAATTTCCCAGCCAGCCAGCTGGACTACCAAAGTTGTCATCATGTTATTATACTAATATGCAAAGTAAGATATGATGAATGGAAAATGAGTATGCCAGCATTTTTATTAGTTATTCCATTTATGAAGCCAGTGTTTAATGAGGAGTGTGTCAGGAGACGAATGAAAGATTCATCTGGAGACAGATAAAATGTCTATATTTTATTAAATATTCTGTGTTAAGAGCTTTAGAATACATTTTAAAGAACTGTGGTTGGTTGCAGACAAACTCAAGAATTTACGTGAATCCATTCCATGCTTTAACTCATAAATGTTTCAATAGGTCTACACAGAAGGTTCTAACTGTGGACATATTGTAGTTTCCTGCCTACCTTTGCATAATCTACAGAATTTACAAGCAATATCTGTTGTGGTTAGCTCTGGCCCTGCTCCTGCCCCAAGGACTGTGGATGGGGGGGGGGACATCCACATGCTGCAGGCCTGTTTTGCCCCCGGTGGAATCTGCTGATGAAGGCTCCTCTGACCAAGAAGACATGAGTGACAGGGAGGAGGAGAGTGTGGCAGACAGCTCAGAAGGAGATCAGCTCCTCCTTGGATTCAGAACAAGAGTTAATGATACAGCCATGCATGCGGAGAGCGATGCATAGGGAACAACAACTGAGAGATTATTATCAAAGAAAATGAGGCCACCTGTGGTTGGGTGAGGCTGTGGTAATTAGTGAGGCTGCTATAAATAGCAGCCTGTGGGTTTGGCCATTGTGGAGGATTATCTGATCGTTGTGTTTCGTGACTGCTTTACTGCCTTTGACTTTTTGTGTGCTGATTTCCCCCCGCTTTGAAACTAAACCAGAGCAAAGTGTGTTTCACTTTGTGAAAGAAGAAGGACTGTAAATTGCCTCACAGCTGCAAGCTAAGTATCACAGGACTGATAAGGGACTTGTACAAATTACCAGTTTGTTTGGAGACGAGTGCTCTTTGCTATACCAAAAGAGGGCTTGGTTTAAGTGAATTTTCATTATAAAGAACATTGTTTTGAATTTTCAAACGTGTGTGTGTCTGAAATTTATACCTGTGAATTTTTGGGAGGATTCTACCAGAGAGCCCGACAGAACAATATCTAATAGACTTTAGATACACTGAGAAAACTGTCTGTTTATATCAGATAATATATGACTTCTCACTATTCTGGTACTGTAGGAGTGGTCCATTTGAGGTATTCATCAAAGCTACAGACTGCGCAAAGAAGGAAAGAAAAATAAATAAATGCAATTGTCTCTGGTTCAAAAGACCTACAAGAATTTGTATTCAAAAAACGGCATTAAACTGTCCAGAAAAAGCAGGAGGCAGACAACCCAAGTTCCACCTGCCTAAGCTGGTGGAAGATACACAGCTCCACAACAACTGACATCCATTCATCAACCTGGTTATCTTAAAGCTTGGAGAAATGATAGATGACCTGATATTTGCTGGAATTTTTTTGAAGGGAATTAAAGCAGCTTGGAGATCCAATGCAATAACAGTAAAATTCATTCTGTAGTAGCTGAGTGTGGTGGAATAGTAACTTTATAATTCTGCCAGGTCAAGAAAATAAAGGGGTATTATTTGCATCATACTTTCAAGAATGTTGTTTTTGGTTAATTTTGCTTTTATATATTATGCCCCAAAGTATTTGTTCTGAGGTTTATATCTCAGCTTTCCTCTAAAAGCTCAAAGAAGCACAGATAAAATTTGTCCCTTGTTTCATCCTTCTGAAATTGGATTTTTTCAGAAAATTGATCATAATGTGTCTGTATTTAATAAGCCCGTTCAACAACTGTGATTCCTTCATTTTAACAAGTTTATGGAACTGAGCCCAGCCCACATATTCTTAAATAATTAAGAGTATACTATTGCATTTCCTTAGATATTTTGGCAGCAACCTGGTTAAACAGTTTATGCCACATACAGTATTCTATTTTTAACTTTATTCACTTGTTACGAGGTCTAATGAATGTGTATCTGGTGCTTTCGTCTTGCAGGAATAAAGTTATCAAAAACAATTCCTGATAAAAATTTAAAAAGCAAAGATTGCTCAATTGATCCACCATAAACAAAATGCATATTTGAGAAATCATGGGCCACAACTAGCATTTTGATCTTCCATGGACCTTAGGCAGTCATCCAGTGCTATGACAAGATTACTCAAAGATATTTTCAAATTCAAATTTTCAAAAAATATCAAAAATATTTTCTGTTTTGTTTCTGCCCAAAAAATTTCAATGGAACTATAATGTAGACAAATCTACAAAAATATTTCTAAATTACATGCGATATTTCAATGTTATTGACCATATGTGGACCACAGGCCACAGATTGACCATCCATGGTAAAACAGAACAAAACAGAACAAAACAAAACAGAACAAAACAAAACAAAACACAACACAACAAAACAACAAACAAAACAAAACAAAACAAAACACAAGCTTTATCGTTTTCATAGAAGTGTCATATCATATTCCTTGCTGAAAGGTTTGTATAACCTAAAGAAAATCTGTAGTACCTGAAGAAAGTTGTAGTCCCTTCAAGATTGTGGAATAAAAAGCATATAATGGATGTCTGAGCATTTAACTGATATATCAATTGAAGAAGCCCATGATATCAGGTTTATGTTAATTTTTGTGCTGGGTCTTTTCCACACCACATCAAGTTATCAATAGAAATAGCACTTACACTTATATACTTCTTCACAATGCTTTACAACCCCTTCTAAGCAGTTTTAGAATCAGCCTATTGTCCCCCAGCAATTTGTGTCTTCATTTACCCACTGCAACAATATCGCCCAAAAAGTTGTTAACTTTTAGAGTTGTTAACCTGATCCTACGCAGCTTCTGCTCAGGCAATCTCACACTACTCACAAGAGCCTACAAAACTTTTGCCAGACCCATCCTAGATTACTGCTCATCTGTCTGGGACCCATACCACATCTCAGACATCAACACCCTTGAAAATGTTCAAAGATATTTCAGCAGAAGAGCCCTTCACTCCTCCACTCGAAAGAGAATATCCTACGAAAATAGACTAACAATCCTGGGCCTAGAAAGCCTAGAACTATGGCGCCTAAAACACGATTTGAGTATTGCCCACAAGATCATATGCTGCAACGTCCTACCGGTCAACGACTACTTCAGCTTCAACCGCAATAACACAAGAGCACGCAACAGATTCAAACTTAATACGAACCGCTCCAAACTTGACTGTAAAAAATATGACTTCAACAATCGAGTTATCGAAGCGTGGAACTCATTGCCGGACTCAGTAGTGTCAACCCCTAACCCCCAACATTTCTCCCTTAGACTCTCCACGATTGACCTCTCCAGGTTCCTAAGAGGCCAGTAAGGGGCGTACATAAGTGCATTGGTGTGCCTTTCGTCCCCTGTCCAATTGTCTTTCCTTTCTTTCACCTATCTTATATATTCTCTTCCTTTCATAAATCCTCTCCTCTAAGTTCACTTTCACCCTCTTTTATATTATCACATGTCTATCTTTCTTCCTATGTATTTGTGTATTGGACAAATGAATAAATAAAATAAAATAAATAAATGGAAAGCTGAATCAACCTTGAGAAAGACAATCAGACCTGAAAATCATTTGGGAGATCCTGAGGCAGTCATATTCTCCTTGTATATCAGGAGCCAAATGCCACTGGAAACAAGAATTTGCATTAATCTTTTCTGTTTAATGTATAATAGGCTAAAGGGAGATATTACATAAATGTAAAAAGATGACCAAAACATATTAATTGAAGTAGAAATTAGTTATTAAACAAATTATTTTTAAATACCTTTTCTCTTCACCTTATTCTTAAGTTGATTTTGAAAAAGTTACAAATACAAAACCTATTAGCTAGAAACTACTACTGCTATTGGTAACATTTAGTATGATCCCATCCTTGAATACAGTTTATCTGTCTGGAACCCATACCACATCTCGGACATCAACACCCTTGAAAAAGTCCAAAGATACTTCACCAGAAGAGCCCTTCACTCCTTCACTCGAAACAGAATACCCTACGAAAGAAGACTATCAATCCTTGGTCTTGAAAGCTTAGAACTACGGTGCCTAAAACACGATCTACGTATTGCCCACAAGACCATATGCTGCAATGTTCTATCTGTCAATGACTACTTCAGCTTCAACCGCAAGAACACAAGAGCACGCAACAGATTCAAACTTAATATTAACCGCTCCAAACTTGACTGTAAAAAATATGACTTCAGCAACCGAGTTGTCGAAGCGTGGAACTCATTACCTGACTCAGTAGTGTCAACCCCTAACCCCCAACATTTTTCCCTTAGACTATCCACGATTGACCTCTCCAGGTTCCTTAGAGGTCAGTAAGGGGTGTACATAAGTGCACCAGTGTGCCTTCCGTCCCCTGTCCAATTGTTTCTCCTTATCTCCTTTATCTTTTCTTCCTTTCAAATTTGTTCACCTATACTTTTATATCTTTTCTTCTATTCGGTTCTTTTGTTATATTACTACATATCTATTCTCTTCAATGTGTATTATGTATTGGACTAACTAACTAACTAAATAAATAAATAAATAAATTAATTAATTAATTAATTTTTAAAAAATCCCATAAGTTAATGATCTATAACTAAACTTATCACTATGATTTTAAAAGAAATTCAGTGATAGCTTCAATAGTACAATTATGAATTAACTCCCAAAATGGAAAGATTCAGTTAAATCTGGTATTGCCTCTATTTTAGTATATAACATATATGACTGAGGGCCTTTTTTTTTTTTTTGCAAAAGGAATTCCTCCCTCCATTTCAGTAAAAACTCGAAGCCTTGGCAATGTAAAAACCAATTCATCTAATTACAGATCAAGCCAATCACTTGATATCTTGTAAGGCTAGAGGTCACCAGCCCAGTATAAGCAATTAGCTGAGTTTCTCTAGTATTCCTAACACTTGCACTTCAGATCTGTAAGCTCAATTCCCTGGACTGATTTCCCTCTGTCCCACTGCTTCGAGTAATGTAAATTGTATCTTGTCCCTAGGTAATCGAGACCAGCGTTGTCCTGTCCGTCCACTCGCTGTTGATGCCCTCTCAGTGCTGCGATAATGGTTTTGGTGGGCAATCAGACAAGAAGCCTTCTTGACTCATCTCTCATAATAGGTTGTCCTCCTCAGGCAAAATTGAATAACCCCCGATATGGCCTGGAGGCACGCAATACAAATTCAATAAGTCTGCAGTGTCAATGCCCTGTCCTTCTTTTTATTTTTTATTTTGGCAAAAGCAAGTTATTATTATTCCACACCAACATTCAGCAAGAGGAGGAAGAAACAACTAAAATAGCTATGTCCGTCTACCTGGAACTGTTACGTTAATAGGATATTTCTCTAATAAGAAGTAATTCCATCTCTCTTTTTTTCCAATGCCCCTTTGCTCCCAGATTCATCTCTTCTTGAACATTTCAAGTATATGTTTTGTGAAGGCTTTTACCAGCAGCATCTGTGGGAAAGTTTAACAACTTCACTGCTGTTGTTTAATATTTTCCACTTTTATGGGTTACAGTTGCGCTGTCTATTTGCTTTTACTGATTTGTCAAAGATTTATTATAAACCAAATACAGCTGTTCTTCCTTTTCCATAAACTGAAGCTGTTTTGGCAAACCTAGTTTCCACTATGAAAATAAATTTAAAATAGTTTTCCTTCGCGTACAGAGCATCTGCAGCCAGTTGTCACTTAGTGGTCAGTTGGGTGCCAAATCGGTGGTCACCTCACTTTAGTGGAAAGCAAATGCCTATGATTTTAAAATAAACAGCCAAAAAGGCAAGCAGATGACCCCTCTCCATATATTTAGTTAGCT
The DNA here is from genome assembly GCF_031021105.1 of Erythrolamprus reginae. Classification (NCBI taxonomy): domain Eukaryota; kingdom Metazoa; phylum Chordata; class Lepidosauria; order Squamata; family Dipsadidae; genus Erythrolamprus; species Erythrolamprus reginae. The sequence continues at coordinate 75,270,561 of NC_091956.1, read as the reverse complement.
CGCTAAGAGAAATTAAACTCTTTGTATATTCTGCAGTTTTATTTATGTCGGTTAATGGTGCATTTTTAAAAACTTTACCTTAAACTAATATTACGGCTACAGCTTAAAAAGTTTTACTCACATATATGCTCACAAATATAACCCTGGAGAATCTTTTAAAAGAAAAAAAAATACTTCCACTTTCTGCAGTAAGAATTAGGATTGTAGAAACATCCATCTGTAAGTGTATATAATATATACTTCTGTGTGTAATATACACCTTGGATAATGCTCCACTCTTTGCAGCACATGGGAGTCTCTTTAACCAGTCATTCAATACTATAAATTGATTAACTGTTGAACATAATTTCTTTTTTTGTTATTGTTCTGGTTTGTTTTGTTTTGTTTTTGTTAGGTAGAGGATATCTCATTCTTGTTGGAATAGAATAGAAGAGAAGAGAAGAGAATAGAGTAGAGTAGAGTAGAGTAGAGTAGAATAGAATAGAATATGGAATGGAATAGAATAGAATAGAATAGAATATGGAATAGAATATAATAGAATAGAAAATGGAATAGAATAGAATAGAATAGAAAATAGAATAGAAAATAGAATAGAATAGAATAGAAAATGGAATAGAATAGAATAGAATAGAAAATGGAATGGAATAGAATAGAATAGAATAGAAAATAGAATAGAATAGAATAGAATAGACAATGGAATGGAATAGGGAATAGAATAGGTTGCCAAATGAAGCAAAACTCACTTATTAATGGCTTTGCAATAGAGATTTTGGGTTCAATTGTGGTCATAACTTACCACGTGGAGTGGAGCTATTCTCTTAACAACTGGGGGGAAAAATTCATAAAATGGAACAAAACTCACTTAATAATTGTCTCGCTCAGCAACAGAAATTTTGGATTCAATTGAGGTTGTAAATCAAGGACTACCTGTAATGATCCGATCAATCAAGGGAGGGTGTATGTGTATGGAGAGATAGAAAAAAGAAAAAAAACCATTTCTTCTAAGTCAGTACATTTGAAGAATATACTGTTCACAAATGAATTGTTTAGGAAACACGAGTGAAGCATTGGGTGAAAGTTGGACAAGCACTAGCTCTATCACAAATCTTCTATTTAGTTTATAAAATCCCCCCATGTGATATAAATTTAAATTTCACTGGGTGGCTTTGCTTTCCGTCTTCAGTAAATAGATGGAAAAGCTGTGTAATTATTATTATTTTATAAAAAGAGAGGACTGGATTCATTAGCTTTCCGGCATCATCTCTTAAAAGTCAGCACAATAGTAATTATCCGGTTACCTTTTTGGAAATGAATGTAAGAACAAGTTACAATATGGTGACTAAAGTATCAGCTCTAAGGCTGTTAAATTAACTTTTAGATCCCATTCTACACATTAAAACAGCATTTTCTCTTTTTCCATATTCTCGATGATTCTTGAATTATACAAGGATCTACATTAATAGGTGACTCTTTGCCTGTTGAAAATCAGGATGATCCCTTTGACTCTGAGAAGCAGTAGCCAGCTTAATACCAAACATCAGAAACTTCACGGATGGTTGATTGCAAAGCAAGGATAACTTAATTCAATACTGTACTAATAACTTATATACTGTAGATAAGGAAAAAAAGTGACCTTATCATCTTAAAAGAGAATTGCCAAAGCTTGCATCACCCCTTCCTGCAGAGTTGAATATTAAATGGAAGAATAGGAAGGGCTTCCAGCATATAGTCCTCAGTTTCTAGGTCTGGAATAGATCAACATCACTCTGCATTAAGCTATAGTGAAATTATATTGCAGCACCATGCACCATATTGCTTACATAGCAAGGATACCTTAACTCAATATTGTACTAATAATTCTTAAACTATAGATAAGGGGGAAATGACCTTATCATCTAAAAAGAGAATTCCAGTATCTGCATTGCCAAATAATCTCTTGAGAATAAGAAAATCAGCAAGGTTGCATAAATGTCCCAGGACAATCTTTCTTCCCCCCCCCTCTTTTCTTTGATGTGTAGCATCATCTATAAGGGTCTCCAACCTTGGCAACTTTGAGACTTGCAGACTTCAACTAACAAAGCTGGATGAGGAATTCTGGGAATTGAAGTTCCACAAGCCTTAACGTTGCTCAGATTGGAGACCCCTGATCTATAGTATGTTACTGCTAATACAGCTCATGAAAAGGCTTGCACAGTCAAAGAAAAAAAAGGTCAAGGGAAGAGTTTAAGTTGAATTTTTTACTAAAATTTTGATTGAGACAAAAACCCCATATCTTATTCCTTTGGTTATATAGGGGGATTCTGTAGCTGAATAATGTCACCCAGATGGTTATTAATTAAGAAGTTCCATTGTTCACCATAAAGAAGATAAGAAGAGGTATTTTACAAGAAGAGTACTCAACTCTTCTGCTTACAATAAAATTCCTTATTCCAGTTGACTTGAAATTTTAGGCCTGGATAACATTGAACTATGCCATCTCTGTTCTGACTTAGTACACCAGATCACCTACCTGTGATGATCTAGTTAACAAGTAGGACCAATGTCCTACCTGTTAACTAGTGTTGGGCAAACCGAACCTGCACAATTTGGGGCCGTACCAAATTTTGTGGTGTTCGGCATGCCGGACCTGAACCCAATTTTTAAAAAATATTTGTACTTTGGTTCAGCGTTCGTGCCGAACACCGCAAAAGCCACCGCCCGGCTGTCCTCTGCTGAGATGAGGAGGAGGAGCCGGGTGCCGGTGGCGGCGGAGGAGGAAAGCAAACACTGTGGAGCTGTCGGTTGGTCGGGAGGTTGGGTGGGAGGCACAAAAGGAGCTGGGGAATCCCACGAAGAGATTCCGGGGGCGGAGCTTTGACGTCACGTATACTGGCAGGTTGCTAAGGATGCCAAGGTGATCACTTCCTGGATTCCATGGAATCTCTTCGTGGGAGGGTTTCCCCAGCTCCTTCAAAGGGAGGTCTTTTCATGTAATATATACGGCGTCCTTTTTTTGTAAAAGTAAAAATAAATAAAAATAAAAAATCTGTTAAAATAAAAAACAATGGTATTCCAGGGGTGGAGCTTTGCTGCCACGGACTGATCGGTTTCGGGTTCGGCCGAACTTTGTGTGAAGTTCATCTGAACTTGCCGAACCCGAACACCGTTGGGTTCGCCCATCACTACTGTTAACCTGTTAATCTTAATATCAAACTCAATAACATTGGGGCTGTCAATAGACACAAACTAAATCTAATCTTGATTGGAGAAAATACAACTTCTGCAACAGAGTATTAAAGATCTGGAACACTTTACTTGATCCAGTTGTTAGATTCTCTAACCCCCATATCTTTTATCTTTAACTGTCCACTGTGGACCTTACAGTGTCTTAAGCGCTCCCTAAAGGGGAATGCATAAACACACCAGTGTGCCTACCGTCCTTGTCCTACTGTACCCATTTCTTTGTATGCCCATGAAAATCTATGAAAACGTTTGTGTGTGTGTGTTGCCTCTCACTACCCTTTTTTCAGAAATTTATTTATTATTTATTTATTATTTGGATTTGTATGCCGCCCCTCTCCGAAGACTCGGGGTGGCTCACAACAAGTGAAAAGCAATCCAATACATAATCCAATTAATTAAAATATTGAAAAATTTAAAAAAAACCCATATACTAAAATACATACACACAAGCATACCATATATAAATTCAACGTGCCCAGGGGGAGATGTTTAGTTTCCCCATGCCTGACGGCAAAGGTGGGTTTTGAGGAGTTTGCGGAAGGCAGGAAGAGTAGGGGCAGTTCTGATCTCCGGGGGGAGTTGGTTCCAGAGAGTCGGTGCCACCACAGAGAAGGCTCTCCCCCTGGGGCCCGCCAACCGACATTGTTTAGTTGACGGGACCCGGAGGAGGCCCACTCTGTGAGACCTAATCGGTCGCTGGGATTCGTGCGGCAGAAGGCGGTCTCGGAGATATTCTGGTGATGCCATGAAGGGCTTTAAAGGTCATAACCAACACTTTGAATTGTGACCGGAAATTGATCGGCAGCCAATGCAGACTGTGGAGTGATGGTGAAACATGGGCATACCTAGGTAAGCCCATGACTGCTCTCGCAGCTGCATTCTGCACGATCTGAAGTTTCTGAACACTTTTCAAAGGTAGCCCCATGTAGAGAGCATTACAGTAGTCAAACCTCGAGGTGATGAGGGCATGAGTGACTGTGAGCAATGAGTCCCGGTCCAGATAGGGCCGCAACTGGTGCATCAGGCGAACCTGGGCAAACGCCCCCCTCGCCACATATTCTGGATTAGACAATTGTTCTCTGGGTACATTTGGTAGAATCATGGTTTAACTGTAGTCAGGAATTATGGCTGTTGTTGTGGTTGTTGTTGTTGTTACTATTACTACTTTGTACTCACTTAATGATAGCTATTTTCAAAACATTGTGTTGACTAAGAGAAATTGGAATGTGTACCAAAACTAGTGGTTGATCCTCACTCATTTTGAAGACACATTAATCTTATGCAGATCCTTTATAGGATCAGAAATATTTCACATATTTATATCCTGCTACCAATACTTGAAATTTGTCAAAATTTAAATCTCCATAATTAAGAAATGGTGCATTCTATACTGACATCCTCAATGTATGTTGGAAAACATCTTTCTATCTCATTATCTCTTAACAGTTATCCTTCTTTCTCTCTTGTTGCATTAACTATTAACATTCCAAAACATAGCCACCAATGTATAATTCATTCATGGGCAAAGACCATCCAAACTTATTTATCTGTCATGGAGAATGTGATACAACATCATAAATTGCTCAGGCCATTGAAAAACAATAAACTGAACATGTTATAAGAGTGGGCAGCTCCTTTCATTGGTATTGCATCTTTCAAGATGACAGGAAACCTCAAGAGACCAGGACATTCTTAGTTGTATGAGTTTGTGACTAATAGGTAGTTTGATGTGACAAGAGCTAAGTGTCTGGGGAAATAGAAGCATCTTTAAACTCAAAAACCTTTGTGTCTCATTCTTCTTCAGGGTTATTGTTTCAAAATCTGTAGGGGCCTCTTTTACAGTTTGCATTTACAGACAAAATGCAATCAGCAAGAACTCTGTAGTTTTTCTGTCAGCATTGATTTGCCGCCATTCAGTTCTGGAGCTAATTTGCTTGTTAGCAGTACTTTCAAAGGGATATTATAATTTGATTGTATAAAAAAGAATAATGACTTTAATACATTTACATATGTATTAAATGTTGCATTATTAAATAATGCAGCATATCACAAAATGTTATTGAACTTCTACATCATGTAAAAATATAAATACAAACTCTCCAGTTTGTCAATCCATTTATAAAGTTTCAGATTGTTCACCAACAGCAAGGATTGTTCACCTCGAGGCTCGACTACTGTAACACTCTCTACATGGGGCTACCTTTGAAAAGTGTTCGGAAACTTCAGATCGTGCAGAATGCAGCTGCAAGAGCAATCATGGGCTTCCCTAAATATGCCCATGTCACACCAACACTCCACAATCTACATTGGTTGCCGATCTGTTTCCGGTCACAATTCAAAGTGTTGGTTATGACCTATAAAGCCCTTCATGGCACTGGACCAGATTATCTCCGGGACCGCCTTCTGCTGCACGAATCCCAGCGACCAGTTAGGTCCCACAGAGTGGGCCTTCTCCGGGTCCTGTCAACTAAACAATGCCGCTTGGCGGGACCCAGGGGAAGAGCCTTCTCTGTGGCGGCCCCGGCCCTCTGGAACCAACTCCCCCCAGAGATTAGAATTGCCCCCATCCTCCTTGCCTTTCGTAAGCTACTTAAAACCCACCTCTGCCGTCAGGCATGGGGGAACTGAGATACTCTTTCCCCCCAGGCCTTTACAATTTTATGCATGGTATGTCTGTATGTATGTTGGTTTTTACTTTAATGGGTTTTTAATTGTTTTTACTATTGGATTATTGTGTATACTGTTCTATTATTGTTGTTAGCCGCCCCGAGTCTCCGGAGAGGGGCGGCATACAAATCCAATAAATCAAATCAAATCAAATTTATTACATAAAATAATTCAATGAATATTATTTTAATAGTACTGCAAATAATAATTTTAATTTCTCAAACCATGCACTTTCTCGTCTGCTTTCTCTTCAGGCAGAACAAAGCTTTCTAATTAAAACAGAAAAATTAAATGAAGAATAATTGAATAACTAGACCAGCAGAAAACAGTTGACTATTGTTAAATCTGTCCAGAAAGAGACATGCGTAGGCTGGAAACAGTTCAAGGGTTTATTGAATTACAAGAAGGTAACGGTTACCGGAACAAGTCAAATAGAACAACAATATGGCCGTGCCTAGCAGCTATTTATATCCTTGCTGCCAGGCTGAGCCAACCAATCCAATTTCTGTATTTTCCCGCCCAAGGAATAGGGCGGGTACTTATCTAACTGTGCTGTAGATACAACTATGATGAACAGTATTGCATTCAGTTCTGGTCACCACACTTCAAAAGAGACATTGAAACTCTGGAGAAGGTGCAGAAAAGAGCAACCAAAATGATTAGGGGACTTGAAACCAAGACTTACAAAGAGAGATTGCGGGAACTGGGCATGGATAGCCTAGAGAAAAGGAGGGGAAGAGGGGACATGATAGCTGTGTACAGGTATATGAGGGGTTACCACAGAGAGGAGGGGGCCACTCTATTCTCCAGAGCACCTGAGGGCCGGATGAGGAACAATGGCTGGAAGATGACCAAGGAGAGATTCAACCTAGAAGTAAGGAAGAACTTCCTGACGGTCAGAGTGATCAACCAGTGGAACAACATGCCTGCGGAGGTTGTGAACTCCCCAACTCTGGACACTTTCAAGAGGAGATTGGACTGCCATTTGGCTGGGGTTCCTGCTCGGGCAGGGGATTGGACTTGATGACCTGCATGGTCCCTTTCAACTCTAACAATAAATAAATAAATAAACAGCATTGAAGTTTGTTCCAAAGAAATACTGTAATATCAAATATAAGCATCAGTGCACTACAAGAAACAAATCTAGTCTCGTAGGGGATTCTGTTTCGAGTGGAGGAGTGAAGGGCTCTTCTGGTGAAGTATCTTTGGACATTTTCAAGGGTGTTAATGTCCGAGATGCGGTATGGGTTCCAAACAGATGAGCTGTATTCGAGGATGGGTCTGGCAAAAGTTTTGTAAGCTCTGGTAAGCAGTGTGAGATTGCCAGAGCAGAAGCTACGTAGGATTATATTTACACCTCTTGAAATGCCAGAATCATTTTGAAGTCCTGAATTTTACTGATAGAGAGCCAAAGGAACTACAGAATGAAATCAAAGGTTATTAAACATGAATCTGGAAATAGAATTGGAATTTTTGGTTAGCTAATAAAAAATCATTTTCAGTAGAACTAAAAATGGGAAATCGTTAAGAGTTTTACTCTCAATAGATCAGATTTAGGAAGAATTAAAACTTAAACTGGCATAATGACTTTTTAAGACTCCCAATAGTCAATATTTTTCTTCTTCTGATATTATCTATCTATCACCTATCTCTCCATAAAATAGTGTAAGTGAAATTATATTAATGGGTATTTTTTTTTAATTGATGTAATATACATCTGTATAGGCATATCAGTACCTGAACTTTAATCCAATATTAAAATTGCTTGTAAAAAAATAGTGGAGCAAGTGTCTTACATTTTTTGTTAAAGATATATTAATCTCATCTCAAAGGAGCTATGAATGTTACAACTAACCCGGAGCTGTAAAATGAGCTGTAAAATGGATTTGATGTTGGAATATTATAAATTCTGTCATTATGGATAAGATTAACGACACAGCCTGGTGATCATCTATTGCTCTTACTGCTATGGCAATGTCTAACACATGTACTGCTTAGTAATTATAGCTGACTTAGTGGAAATAAAGGACAGGAGAGGGATAGCCTGGAATAATTATGAATAATAGAGAGACAAATGCGTTGCACAAGTGAATAGGGAGATTGTAATTTCACGGGGGCTGATTTCGGAAAGGGTTAAGTCACAAATAAGTTAACAGTTTTAATGCAAGAATAAAGTTCTAATTTATTTTCATTCATCTGAATTACAAACCAGGAATTCACAAGATGTGTAAGATACGTCTTTAGGGATCTATTCTATTCAAGTTATTTGTTGAAAGCAATTTTTAAAGTAGGGTATATTGTTAGCTCTCTTTCATGCACATTTCAAAATATAAAGCTGATATTTAGGTCCACATTTGCTGTATAAGGGATCTATGCATTGGACAGAGAATGAGTTTCTCCAAACTAACAGTTAGCTATCATCTGTATTTATTTATTTATTTATTTATTTATTTATTTATTTATTTATTTATTTATTTATTTATTTATTTATTTATTTATTTATTTATTTATTTATTTATTTATTTATTTATTTATTTATTTATTTATTTATTTATTTATTTACTTACTTACTTACTTACTTACTTACTTACTTACTTACTTACTTACTTACTTACTTACTTACTTACTTATTTACTTACTTACTTACTTTCTTATTTATTTACTTATTTACTTATTTACTTATTTACTTATTTACTTATTTACTTACTTACTTACTTATTTATTTATTTATTTTTTTATTTATTTACGTATTTACTTACTTACTTACTTACTTACTTATTTATTTACTTATTTACTTACTTACTTACTTACTTACTTACTTACTTACTTACTTACTTACTTACTTATTTATTTATTTGTCAAACACGTATAGGATAGTAGTATATCTAAACATACTACTATCCTATACGCCTTCTGCTGCATGAATCCCAGCGACCAGTTAGGTCCCACAGAGTGGGTCTTCTCCGGGTCCCGTCAACTAAACAATGCTGCTTGGGGTGACCCAGGGGAAGAGACTTCTCTGTGGTGGCCCCGGCCCTCTGGAACCAACTCCCCACAGAGATTAGAATTGCCCCCACCCTCCTTGCCTTTCGTAAGCTACTTAAAACCCATCTCTGCTGCCAGGCATGGGGGAATTGAGATACCCTTTCCCCCTAGGCCTTTACAATTTTATGCATGGTATATCTGTATGTATGTTTGGTTTTTATATTAATGGGTTTTTAAATTGTTTTTAGTATTGGATTATTGTTATATGCTATCTTATTATTGCTGTTAGCCGCCCCGAATCTCCGGAGAGGGGTGGCATACAAATCCAATAAATAAATAAATGAATGAATGAATGAATGAATGAATGAATGAATGAATGAATGAATAAATAAATAACATAGGAACTAATGTTAAAAGAGGACAATGGGACAGTAGGACAGGGATGATAGACACAATGGTGTACTTATGCACGTCCCTTACAGACCTCTAGAAAAGGGGAGAGGTCAACTGTAGACAATCTAAGATTGAAGGTTTTGGGATTTGGGGAAGAAACAACATAGTCAGGTAGCGATTTCCCAGTGTTGAGCACTCTATTGCCGAAGTCACGTTTTCTGCAGTCTAGTTTGGAACAGTTTAAATTTAGTTTGAATCTATTATGTGCCCGTGTGTTGTGAAGCAATCATTAACAGGAAGGACATTTTGGTATATAATTTTGTGAACTATGGTTAGATCAGTTTGGAGGTGAATAGTTGTAAATTGTCTAATTTCAGTATTTCAAATCTAGTGGAGTAAGATATTTTCTTGCGAGAGGAGGAATGAAGGACTCTTCTTGTGAAATATTTCTGGACCCTCTCAATGGCATTAATGTCTGATACACAATGCGGGTTCCAGACGGGTGAGCTGTATTCTAGAATTGGTCTGATAAATGTGTTGTAAGCTCTGGTTAGCACTTCAATGTTACCAGAGAAGAAGCTACATAAGATTACATTGACAACTCTTTTTGGCAATGTTGTTACAGTGGGCACTAGCACTTAGGTCATTGGATATGAGCACTCCAAGGTCTTTGACAGACTAAGGGTCTGTCTACAAGTTCATTTCCTCTAAGTATATATTTAGTATTTTGATTCTTTTTATCTTTTTACCAATGTGTAGGACAGAGCATTTGCTGGTTGAGATTTGAAGTTGCCAGTTGCTAGATCATTCTGCTACATGGTCAAAGTCCTTTTGAAGGATAGCAGCATTGTCAGTGATATATTTGGACGTTTGGCAACTAGGTTCATATTTCTGATGGTTGCACTTACTTTCGCCAACGGTACACATCGCAACGTTTCACACACAGGCTTACTTTGAGTCATGTGATCCTCTTTTGATACTTTACAACAAGCAAAGTCAATGGAGAAGCCAGATTTACAACAACTGTGTTACTAACTTAGAAATTGCACTTAACAACTGTGGCAAGTAAGGTCATAAATCGAGGCACAACTCACTCAACAAAAGTCTAATTTAGGAATATAAATTTTGGGCTCAATTGGGGTTGTAAGTCAAGGACTACCTGTACAAGTGAGGGCGAACCTATGGCACGGGCACCACCATACCTTCTGGCACCCTAGCTCAGCTCCAACATGCATGTGTAGGCCGGCCAGCTGATTTTTGGCTCGCATAGAGGCTCTGGGAGGGTGTCTTTGGCTTCCTGAGAGCCTCCAGGGGATGGCGGAGGGTATTTTACCCTCCTCTGGCTGCAGGGAGACCTTAGGTACCTGGGAAGGGTGAAACATGAGCCTACTGAGCCCACCAAAGTTTGGAAACAGTCTATTTTTAGCCTCCAGAAGACCTCTGTGGGGGGCAGCGGAAGTTGTTTTCGCTGCCGTTCAAGCATTGAATTATGGGTGTGGGCACTCGTGCATGTGAGATAGCACACATGCACGCTCTTTCGGCACCCGAAAAAGGTTCGACATCACTGACTAATCCTACAAGGTGATTTGTGAAACTGTAATTGATATCATTTGGAATTCAAAGCTCATCTTTGGTAGTATATTCAGTTTTAGTGTTGTGATAGCCTAGCCAAGGAAATTTTAGTTTTTCCATCTTTCAAGATCTTGGTTTGTTTTTTCTTTCCATAATTTATTACAATTGTTACTTCAAGCTACAATTTGAAGGGGAAATTGGTAGAAAATGTTTTACAGATGGTATGTAACTCTTTCAATAATGTCCATGTTAAACAAATCATATAAAATAAATGTTGGAAATGCAACAACCAAGGAGAGACATTTTATCAAATGTGGTAATCATGTTAAAAAAAAATCCCCAACAACCTCAAAAATAGTAAAATACATCAAAATATTGATTAAAATTTAAAAGTAAAATTTGAAGTGAAACCACAAATATTTTCCTTAACTATAATTCCAGAATAGACAAATGAAAAATATTGCAACTTACTAAGCTACCTGCTGACAGCTGTAAGAACGAATTTAGGCATAACGTAGGAAAAAAGAAATTTTTGCTGATGATACAAGATTGGGAGATCAAAACTGGAGGGTATGAAGCAATGGCAAAACTGACATTATATAGTATATCCACACAGAAGTCTAACCAAATTTAAACAGGATTGGCTCTTTTCATACTATACATCATACAACAAGACAAATTAGACATTTGGAAGATGGCTTTTAGGGGGAAAAAGTTATGAGATCAATCAAAAATAAGAGATGAAATGACTTCAACAGACACAAGCAATAAACTTCAATGTTCAACATTTGGTGTACAATATGAATATTTAGATTGTGGTAAGTAGTCGAGGAACAAACAGAAGGGCAGGGGAGAATAGATCACTAAAAATTTTCCATCATATTTTACTCATGCTTTCTTAATAGGTATTTTTACTTTACCGTGCCTTTTATGTCTTTGTTCTGAGGTAACTTTCTTAACATTTATTAATAGCATAATTAAAAAAATAAAGTAAAAACTATCAATTTAAAACATGCTGGATGTATACACTATGCTCAAAAGGGGGGGATGTGATTTAGGACTTTGATCTGATGCATAAAACTAAATTAAAAACTTCTTAATACATGAATGTGCAGCTTAAGCGAATTAACGAGAAGACCCCTTCTTTCGTATAATTGGTTCCTTCTACAAATTGCTCTTGCTGTTCACAAATTTTTTTGCCAACATATAATTAGACCATGGTCCTTCTTTGTCTTGCACAAAACTTTTCTTCCAAATATTCCAGTTGGAAAAGGGCTGTCAAACTCACATCATCATGACGGTATCACATGATATATCAGGATTTTCACCCCTTTGCTAAACTAGACATGGGCGTGGCCAGCACATCTGGCTCTCTTTGAAAGCCCTGGTTTAGAAGCATAGAAGCTATAACCTTCTCTGTAGGTTTGTGCTAGAGACAGATTGAATGATTTTTGCCCATTTTAAATAATAATATGTTATGCTAGTTAATATGAGCATTCCTTTGTTGTTTTTGTCCTTCAAAAGTGATTTAGCGTTTTTACTTTTTAATATGGTGTTTTCAACTGATAGATTTACTTTTGAATTAAGAATGCAATTAGTTTGATTAGCTAATTATTATTTGCTACATGAATTTTAAGTCCTGTTTTTATTCACAGGAGTAAGGCTGGTTATTGAATAATTAAGTGGGAAAATTCTTGTTTGACTTTGGAGATGGAACTAATTAATTCATCTGGATTTTTTACCATTTGGAAATGACAGTGATTATTTAAGGTGTTCCTGGACTAGTCGTTAACCAAAATAAATCTTCTGACTGATGGTTAATGTCCAGGAACACCTTAATCACTGCCATTTCCAAATGGTAAAATGTTCCTTTCAAATCTATTCCAGAAACAAAGCACTTGTTTTGGAGTACATTTTAATGGTGAAATTAGAGAACTAGGAAAATAAAGTCCAGAATTTAATATAAATGTATCTCTGTGGTTAAATGAAACAAACAAGCACATAACTAATATGACATCATGAAGAGAAGCTGATGAAGAAAGGAAAATGTCTTTTCAATGTACTTTATAAACTATGTGGTATTGGAAAAGATCCCAATTTCTCTTTTTGTTTGCTATGACCTTATCCCTCTTGGCTTCTCTTTCATTTAGCTGCAAGTTCAGATTTTCTTCTAATCAGATGCTGTTGGTCCCTGGTTGAACTTGCTCTGGATCTTAGACAATAGCGTGGGTAGAAGTTATGACAACAATCCTGCTTTACAAGTATAAGGTATCAGATTTACACAGAAGCCGCAGATAAAATAAAAGTTTTCTACAGCTATGCCTATATGTAGTAAAATGTCAATCCAAAATAAATATAAGCTGCGAAAGGAGTAGCTATATCAAAAAAAAAACCAGCTTTCAGAAACTATATAAAATTAATCAAGCATCCCCTTTTTCCATTTAAAAAGTGGCTTTCAATTTCATTATTGTATTATTTCCATGGAAAATGTATTACTTTATGAAGTCATGAGATTGATTGTTGTTTAATTTTATTCAGAGAGAAGGTATAGAAATATAGACATCTTTATATCTTCTTCAACTTTATACGTATTTGTTGTGGTTATCTCTGGCCCAGCTCCTGCCCCAAGGACTGTGGATGTGGGGGAGACATCCACATGCTGCAGGCCTGTTTTGCCCCCGGTGGAATCTGATGATGAAGGCTCCTCTGACCAAGAAGACATGAGTGACAGGGAGGAGGAGAGTGGGGCAGACAGCTCAGAAGGAGATCCATTATCTAGCTCCTCCTTGGATTCAGAACAAGAGTTAATGATACAGACACACATGCGGAGAGCGAAGCATAGGCAACAACAACTGAGAGATTACTATCAAAGAAAATGAGGCCACCTGTGGTTGGGTGGGGCTGTGGTAATTAGTGAGGCTGCTATAAATAGCAGCCTGTGGGTTTGGCCATTGTGGAGGATTATCTGATCATTATGTTTCATGACTGCTTTCTTGACTTTGACTTTTTGTGTGCTGATTTTTCCCTGCTTTGAAACTAAACCAGAGCAAAGTGTGTTTCCCTTTGTGAAAGAAGGACTGTGAATTACCTCACAGCTGCAAGCTAAGTATCACAGGACTGATAAGGGACTTGTATAAATTACCAGTTTGTTTGGAGACGAGTGCTCTTTGCTATACAAAAAGAGGGCTTAGTTTAAGTGAATTTTCATTATAAAGAACATTGTTTTGAATTTTCAAATGTGTGTGTGTTTGAAATTTGTACCTGTGAATTTTTGGGAGGATTCTACCAGAGAGCCCGACAGAACACGTATTAAATAGACTTTTCCATAAATAGGGAGGCTTAGATAATTTGGAGGTCACCGTTCTGCAAAACTTTGAGAAACAACCTCTAATTCATTTTTTATTCTTTCTTTTGCTTATTTTTTCCCCTTAGGCTTCCAGATCTGGAAAAAACCCACTATGGCTTCCATTGACCCAAGTCAATGACATCTATTGTAGTGCCAGATTTTTAAGGTGAATGGCAAAAAGATAATACTTGCCTCTTACATCATTCAGAAGTTATGGGAAGTTTGCTTTTCATTTTGTTCTGGTGCTGGCTTAAACACCAGCTCCTATTGTTTTGAGTAAAAAAAAAAGGATAGCAAATTATATTTATGTTCCTAGGCAAGCCTAACCCTATCAATTTTCTCAATACTGTAAGAACAGTAAATTGCCAATCAAGTAAAAATGTGAGGAAAGACAAACAGTTCTATGTATGAAATATTGCATACAGTTCACCATTTGTTTCTGACCCAAAAGAGCTATTTTCCTTTGCCTCACTTTTCTTTGTATATTATTATTTATTATTATTATTATTTATTAGATTTATATGCCGCCCCTTTCCGTAGACTCGGGGCGGCTCACAACACAATAAAAACAGTTCATGACAAATCTAATAATTTACAATTTAAAATATTTTAAAAACCCCATTATTAAACAGACATACATACAAGCATATCATACATAAATTGTATAGTCCCTGGGGAGATATCTCAGTTCCCCCATGCCTGACGACAAAGGTGGGTTTTAAGGAGTTTACGAAAGGCAAGGAGGGTAGGGGCAGTTCTAATCTCTGGGGGGAGCTGGTTCCAGAGAGTCGGGGCCGCCACAGAGAAGGCTCTTCCCTTGGGGCCCGCCAACTGACATTGTTTAGTTGACGGGACCCGGAGAAGGCCCACTCTGTGGGACCTAATCGGTCGCTGGGATTCGTGCGGCAGAAGGCGGTCTCGGAGATATTCTGGTCCGATGCCATGAAGGGCTTTAAAGATCATAACCAACACTTTGAATTGTGACCGGAAATTGATCGGCAACCAATGCAGACTGCGGAGTGTTGGTGTAACATGGGCATATTTGGGGAAGCCCATGACTTGTTATATGAGTTGGTATATAGTAGATATAGCTCCATTTGAATCAGTGAGCCTTGCTTTCTCTGCTCTCACCTTGGTAAGTAAGGGGAACGACTTATATGAGACATTTTGGGGGAAGCAAGGTTGTCTAAAAATTGTGATAAATAACCAAACAAATTAATTAACCAGGAAATAAACAGCAGTTATCTTTCAAGAAATCACTATGTAATTATTTGCAACTCACTTAACATAGGATGAATATTTAAAATATGCACGAATCCCAGCGACCAGTTAGGTCCCACAGAGTTGGCCTTCTCCGGGTTCCGTCGACTAAACAATGCCGTTTGGCGGGACTCAGGGGAAGAGCCTTCTCTGTGGCGGCCCTGACCATCTGGAAACAACTCCCCTCAGAGATCAGAGTTGCCACCACCCTCCTTGCCTTTCGTAAGCTCCTTAAAACCCACCTCTGTCGTCAGGCAAGGGGGAACTGAGATATTCTCCTCCCCCTAGACTTACAAAAAATTTATGCATGGTATGTCTGTATGTATGATTGGTTTATTAAATCAGGGTTTTTAAATTAACTTAAATATTAGATTTGTTTATATTGTCTTATTATTGTTGTTAGCCGTCCCGAGTCTACGGAGAGGGACGGCATACCAAATAAATAAATAAATAAATAAATAAACAAACAAACAAACAAACAAACAAACAAACAAACTAGAATTGAAGAACAGAGTTGGATGGGGCCTTGGAGGTCTTCTAGTCTAACCAATCTCAGGCAAGAAGCACTATACCATTCCAATGGTTGTCCAATTTCTTCTTAAATATTTCCAGTGTTGGAAAATTCACAACTTTTGGAGGCAAACTGTTCCACTGGTTAACTGTTCTGTCAGGAAATTTCTCCTTAGTTGTAGGTTACTTATCTCCTTGATTAGTTTTCATTCATTGCTTCTTGTTCTACATTCAAGTGCTTTGGAGGATAGATTGACTCCCTCTTCTTGGTGGCACCTTCTGAGATATTGGAACATTTCTATCATGTTTCCCTTAGTCCTTCTTTTCATTAAAACTAGACATACCCAATTCCAGCAACCATTCTTTATATGTTTTAGCTTCCAGTCCCCTAATCTTCTCTGTTGCTCTTCTTTGCAATGTTTCTAGAGTCTCAATGTTTTTTTTTAACGTGCTGGTGATCAGAACTGGATGTAATATTCCAAGCGTGGCCTTATCAAGGCATTATAAAGTGGTATTAACACGCCACATGATCTTGATTCTAGCCCTTTGTTAATGCAGTCTAGAACTGAAATTTTAAATTTAAAAACTTGCTTCACCACTGGAAATTGCTCCAAAATTGCTATAATACTCCTGTAATGCAGGAAGCTTGAAATCTTATATGTGGTCCATTACCCCAAAATTTAGCATGAAAATAAGCCACTGTATGGTTATTGCAGAAAATAACAAGAAAGACATTTTCAGCCTTTACAACTCTTCATAATGCTATGAAGTGTTGTGGACTTTTAAATATTTTGCTTTTTTTATTTCAAAGCTTAGTTCTGTAAGTGCAAACTTTATCAAATACTATACTATTGGAAAACAGATCCTAGGGTTATTAATAATAGCAAATTTTTAGTTTATTATTTATCCTTATATGCTTTCCAATTAACTCCATTTCATAGGGGCTTCAGAAGGTGATATATAAATCACTCCAATACTGAAATAATACTACAACTTGTGTATGACTTTCACCATTTAGTATACGATTCCATTTCTGAATCACATGTGATAAAAACATTGACAAAAACATCAACATTTCTGATGAAACCAAAATTATCTTGTACACAATCACCATAGTTTAATACTCAGGAAGTTCTGCGCTTTTATTTTTATTTTTTCCACTTTATATCAGACAGCCCCATGAATTGGTGAGTCTATTTGTTTGTGTGCTTGTTTATCTTTTAGCAAAGGCCCTTTCCTTTTTTTCAACTTGATGACCCCTTAAGTAAATAATAGAAGGCCTTAGGTAGGCTGCACATATCTTTGTGTGATTATTTATAGGCCTACAGTGAATTCTCAACACATTAAGGGTTTTTATTGGTGCTTATTTCTGGATAATCCAACCAGCCAATTTCTTTTCTACAGAAATGTCAAACCCACTATCCTACCTAGAGCTTAGTTGCGGCACAATACTTCTTATAATCAAAATTGTGTTTTTACCGTTTTCACTCTAATTGTTTAAACACAGAATTAATTTCTAATAAGTCATAAGAAATCTTGTTCAGATTAGAGAAAGCACTATTTTTAAATCAATGCATTCAAATCAATGCACCACTGCATGTATTCTAGTCAAATAATGTAGCATATATTAATGAATATATGATTTTATTAATTGTAAATGAATTAATATTATTTTATGTTAGTTAGTCAGTTAGAATAATATTATATTGAGGAAAAAAGGGAGAGAAGGGGATGAATAGTTAGATGGATGATAGATAGATAGATAGATAGATAGATAGATAGATAGATAGATAGATAGATAGATAGTGTTTAAACACAGATTTAATTTCTAATAAGTCATAAGAAATATTGTTCAGATTAGAGAAAGCACTATTTTTAAATCAAAGCATTCAAATCAATATACCACTACATGTATTCTAGTCAAATAATGTAGCATATATTAATAAATATACAGTTTTATTAATTGTAAATTAATTAATAGTATTTTATGCTAGTTGGTCAGTAAGTAGAATAAGGGAGGGAGAGGGAGAAAGGGAGAGAAGGAGGTGAATAGTTGGATGATAGATAGATAGATAGATAGATAGATAGATAGATGGATGGATGGATGGATGGATGGATGGATGGATGGATGGATGGATGGATGGATGCACGGACGCACGGACGCACGGACGCACAGACGCATGGATTTGTCATCAATTTGCTGGGGGAAAGTTGCAGCAAAATTCATATGACTGAAATAACATTCTTCCTCTTAACTTTGTGATGGGCTGGTGCAAGGCTTGTGTATATTTTGCTGCACTTGGACTACGCAACACTTCAGATTGGAAGGCACAAAGTCTTTGAAATACACAGGGGATAAATGTAGCACCTGTCCGTCATGTCTTGCCTGTGGTGCAGCTGTTTGAAGGTCTTGCAGACAGGTGCTATGTCCATTGCCCTGTGTGCTCCAGAGCAGCTGTTGAACTTTGAATCCAAAGTGCTGCACAGCCCTTCACTGTATACCCATTCATATATCCAGACTAATTTTTGGCATCCCTCTCTTCCAACACTTCAGTTAAATCCCAAAGGGAGATATCTGGAGGGAACTCCTGCTTTTCTCTGATGGTGAAAGTTTCAGCGTGGTGGAGGAATATGCAAAGGGAACAAAACAAGGCTGCCAGCGTTTGCTATTTTTCATTCTGCTTTATATCAAAGCTAATGTAAAAGAAAGTTCCAAAGTACCTTAAGAGTACCGCAACAACACAAGAGCACGCAACAGATTCAAACTTAATATCAATCGCTCCAAACTTGACTGTAAAAAATATGACTTTAGCAATTGAGTTGTCGAAGCGTGGAACTCATTACCGGACTCAGTAGTGTCAGCCCCTAACCCCCAACATTTCTCCCTTAGACTATCCACGATTGACCTCTCCAGGTTCCTTAGAGGTCAGTAAGGGGTGTATATAAGTGCACTAGTGTGCCTTTCGTCCCCTGTCCAATTGTCTCTCTTTATCTCATATATCATATATATTTTCTTCCTTTCATATATCTTCTCCTCTATTTTTATATCTTTTCTTCTATCCTTTTCTTTATATATAATACTTCATGTCTATTCTCTTCAATATGTATTGTGTATTGGACTAAATAAAATAAATAAAATAAATAAAATAAATAAAATAAATAAAATAAATAAAATAAATAAAATAAATAAAATAAATAAAATAAATAAAATAAATAAAATAAATAAAATAAATAAAATAAATAAAATAAATAAAATAAATAAAATAAATAAAATAAATAAAATAAATAAAATAAATAAAATAAATAAAATAAATAAAATAAATAAAATAAATAAAATAAATAAAATAAATAAAATAAATAAAATAAATAAAATAAATAAAATAAATAAAATAAATAAATAAAATAAATAAAATAAAATAAAGAGTGATATAGAAAAACAAATTCTCATTTTGAAACAGAGGAAGACTTTTCAAAAATTGTGTAATGCATTCTGGTAGAGTAAGAATTTGAGTCAAAAATTTGTGTGTGATTTTTTTTGTTTACGAGGTGAATGAAATATACAGAATTGTATGGGCAATATGTAAGCAATATGCTGTGATGTTTAACTAATACGACACACAACAGATGCAAACTTAAAGTAAACCGCTCTAAACTCGACTGCAGGAAAGGCGACTTTAGTAACCAAGTAGTTAATGCATGGAACTCACTACCAGACTCTGTAGTATCATCATCTAACCCCCAAAACTTTACCTTTAGACTATCCGGTAGTAAGGGGTGTACATAAGTGCACCAGAGTACCTTCCGTCCCCTGTCCTAATGTTTCTCTCTTACTAGTATCATGTACAGTATATAAATATTATTATATCTTTGTATACCACCAATATGGACTTGACAAAACAAATAGATAAATAAAAATAAAATAAAATGAGGAAAAGTACTTCCCTTTTGAAAGTTGTCTCTGAATTTATGCTCTATATAATCTAGTCACTTCTTCTTATTTTCATCTTCATTACCCAAAGTACTTGAAATAATGAATCCAATTATGTTTGCTAGGTTTTGTTTATTTATTATTTATCATATTTAAGACACACATTTATTTATTATTTATCATATTTAAGACCTCACCTACAAAAAGATATTGACAAAATTGAACGGGTCCAAAGACGGGCTACAAGAATGGTGGAAGGTCTGAAGCATAAAACGTATCAGGAAAGACTTCATGAACTCAATCTGTATAGTCTGGAGGACAGAAGGAAAAGGGGGGGACATGATCGAAACATTTAAATATGTTAAAGGGTTAAATAAGGTCCAGGAGGGAAGTGTTTTTAATAGGAAAGTGAACACAAGAACAAGGGGACACAATCTGAAGTTAGTTGGGGGAAAGATCAAAAGCAACATGAGAAAATATTATTTCACTGAAAGAGTAGTAGATCCTTGGAACAAACTTCCAGCAGACGTAGTTGGTAAATCCACAGTAACTGAATTTAAACATGCCTGGGATAAACATATATCCATCCTAAGATAAAATACAGAACATAGTATAAGGGCAGACTAGATGGATCATGAGGTCTTTTTCTGCCGTCTGTCTTCTATGTTTCTATGTAACACCCATCATAGAGGATTGTATATCAGTGTACTACTCATATTCAGGTTATAGATTTTTGTAGTCCTCTTTTAATGATGCCTAATATCTTCTGCACTGATTGAACCTCTTTCTTTGCATAATTTTGCATAATTCATTTTAACATTCTAAAATTGGTTTTTGTTTCTCCAAGTTTGGGGTGGCTATAAAGAGACAAATGTTAAAATTTTCTTAGTTCCCCCCCCCCTCCCCAGGATATATTTGAAATATGTATTAGCTAAAACCAAACATGTTCAACTAATTAGACTATGCAAATGCAGCTCAGCGGGGCTGCTTTTAAAGTCAATTATATTTACCAAATGTTCAAATAAAAGAAAGTCTGTTTCAATAACAACCTAACAACCATGTGGAACAAATAAGTTCTCTAATTAACTTTTCAGAATGTGGTTTAGAGTTCAGTTTTCCAATGATGAAAATGTAACTAAATCTGATTCCCCTTTTAGTGTCCTGTTTACCATTGATGAAATTCTGTTATCCGAAGTACAGTCGAGACACTGATGTGTGATCTTCCTTTGAATGGAGCAGCCCTCAATGACCAGCTGTTGGAACCAAAGAAAAGATTTTTTTTTTCAGTATAGCATCTTTTCTTTAGAACATCTTCCCCAGGGAAGTACATCAGCCTACATGTTGGCTTACATGTAGGTGGTTAAAAAACAAAACAAAACACTTGCTTTTCAATGTATTAAAAGAGATGTTGCTGGTTTTGATTTTTTTTTAAATTATAGTTTTCTTCTTGAGCCTTCCTCAACCTGGTGCTCCAAAATATATATAAGATTACAGATTCTATCAAATTTCCAACCAACCATGGGGACACAGAGAGGGAGAGAGAGAGGGAGAGGGAGGGAGAAAGGGAGAGAGGGAGCGGGAGGATGGGAGAGAAAGGGGAGAGAGGGGAGAGAGAGGGAGAGGGACGGAGGGAGAAAGGGAGAGAGGGAGAGGGAGGGAGAGAGGGGAGAGAGAGGTAGAGGGAGGGAGGGAGAAAGGGAGGGAGGGAGAGGGAGGGAGAAAAAGGAGAGAGAGGGGGAGAGAGGTAGAGGGAAGGAGGGAGAAAGGGAGAGAGGGAGTGGGAGAGAGGGAGAGAAAGGAGAGAGAGGGGGAGAGAAGGAGAGAGAGAGAGACAGAGAGACAGAGAGAGGGTGAGTGGGTAACAGTTCTTACCATAGATTAATATTACCATCTCAGACAAACCTAATAATAATAATAATAATAATAATAATAATAATAATAATAATAATTTATTAGATTTGTATGCCGCCCCTCTCTGAAGACTCGGGGCGGCTCAAAACAATAATAAAACAATATTACAATGAAACAAATCTAATATTAAAAACATATAAAACCCCATCATTTAAAACCATGCAGCACACACATACCAAACATGAAATATAAAAGCCTGGGGGAGGTGTATCAGTTCCCCCATGCTTGGTGATACAGGTGAGTCTGCTTTTTTTTAAATCATTGGATTTGTATTTTGTGTTCCTGCTGTGAGCCGCTCCGAGTCTTCGGAGAGGGTCGGCATACAAATCTAATAAACAAATCTAGTAAATAAATAAATCACTGATATATAGCGACCAAAAAATACTGCAGTCTCTAGAAGTTAGCATAACAGATAACAAGGCCCTTCGCACATTCAGGAGCAGCACCATCGACAGACAGATGGACAGTCATAGATTCCTTTAACAGAAATGACTGTTTTTTCCTCTGCTGGGTTCCAGCTTGGTAGATGAGCTCAAGTGTGGTGAACTCAGCATCAATGAAAGCATTTTATTGTGCTCTCCAATGCTGTCGTATGTAGTTAGCTAACAAATATGATAGGTTTTTAGATTAATCCACCGTGTCCTTGCCAAGGCTCCTTGTGTGTTACATCATCTTGCCTTGGGCCAAGAGTTTGTTTCCCCCAGATGATTATCATGGAGCTGATGACAGGTCTTCTGACATAGACACCAGAGTACAGGAACTCTCCTGTTTAACCAGCACTACTGACAAAGGGAGCATGGGCCGCTGATACGCTTATGCAAAGCACTCTACCGGGCATTACATAGTGTCTGTGTGCCCTGAATGTTTGGGGTGTGATAAATCATAGAAACATAGAAACGTAGAAGATTACAGGTTTTGCGGCTAGGATAATATATGCGCAAAATTGGAAAGGGGAAAGTATTCCCAAAGAAGAAGAAGTTGTTAAAAAAATATTAGACTGCGCTGAAATGGATATGATGACAAGACGGTTAAAAGACCAAGAAGAAACAGAATTTTATGAGATATGGAACAAAGTGTGTATATATGGATAAATAAGAAGAAATGAATAAAAAGCTAAACAAATAAGAGAATTGTATTAGTAGAGATATGATCTAAGTGTTATATTAGAACTAGTAGGGATAAGATTTTAGAACTATGTTAGATTAGATTAGATTAGATTAGATTAGATTAGATTTATTGGATTTATATGCCGCCCCTCTCCGAAAACTCGGGGCGGCTCACAACAATAATAAAAAACAGTACACAATAACAAATCCAATGCCCACGAATCTAATTACAATTTAAAATTAGTAATTTCATAAAACAATCCCAATATATATAAAAAACAGGCACACAGTCAATCAATCAATCAACAAAACAGCATGGGCAAGGGGGAGGTGTTTTAGTTCCCCCATGCCTGACGGCAGAGGTGGGTCTTAAGGAGTTTACGAAAGGCAGAGAGGGTGGGGACAATCCTAATCTCAGGGGGGAGCTGGTTCCAGAGGGTCGGGCCCCCCACAGAGAAGGCTCTTCCCCTGGGTCCCGCCAAACGACATTGTTTAGTCGACGGGACCCGAAGAAGGCCGACTCTGCGGGACCTAACCGGTCGCTGGGATTCGTGCGGCAGGAGATATTCCCAAAGTCCCAAAGATATTCTGGTCCTGTTAGAATTAGTTTATGTATTAAGACCTATTATAAAAAGTTAAACAAATTTCTTCTTTTCAACTTAATAAGTTGATTTTAAGTATTTTTTAAGTATTCTTTTTTCTGTATTGAAATTTTTACTTTTTGAATAAGCGGGGAAGATACAACCCCATTTTATGTTTAATGTTATGTTTGTCAGTATTGTCTATTTTATGAAAACTAATAAAATTTATTGGGGGGGAAAAAAAGAAGATTACAGGTTTGAAGGTTAGGAAACAGGAATTCAAAGTACAGGCCTATGCGGACGATCTAGTATTTATAATGGACGAACCAATAGAAGTAGGTGAACATTTAATGGAAGAAATAAAACAATATGGAGAGGTGGCAGGTCTAAAAATTAGCAAACTAAAAACTAAAATTATAATTAAAAACATGAACCTAAAACAAGAGCAAGAATCAGAGAGAAATTTAGGAATACAAACTGTAAAGAAAGTAAAGTATTTAGGTATAACATTAACTAAAAGAGGCAGTACAATCAAAAAAGACAATTATGATACACTAATTAAAAAAACTGAAGAACAATTAATCAGATGGAACAAGCTCCACATTTCATTGGCAGGGAGAATCTCCACAATCAAAATGACCATCCTACAAAAGTTTCTTTACCTATTCCAAACTATTCCAGTAAAATTGAATAAAAATTTCTTTACAAAATTAAACAGTACTATCTCTAAATTCATATGGGAAGGGAAAAAACCAAGAGTAAGATTTAAATATTTACAAGATTTTTTTTTTTAAAAAAGAAACATGGAAGACTGATGGCAGAAAAAGACCTCATGATCCATCTAGTCTGCCCTTATACTATTTCCTGTATTTTATCTTAGGATGGATCTATGTTTATCCCAGGCATGTTTAAATTCAGTTACTGTGGATTTATCAACCAAGTCTGCTGGAAGTTTGTTCCAAGGATCTACTATTTTTTCAGTAAAATAATATTTTCTCATGTTGCTTTTGATCTTTCCCCCAACTAACCTCAGATTGTGTCCCCCTGTTCTTGTGTTCACTTTCCTATTAAAAACACTTCACTCCTGGATCTTATTTAACCCTTTGACATATTTAAATGTTTTGATCATGTCCCCCCTTTCCCTTCTGTCTTCCAGACTATACAGATTGAGTTCATTAAGTCTTTTCTGATAGGTTTTATGTGTAAGACCTCCCACCATTCTTGTAGCCCGCTTTGGACCCGTTCAATTTTGTCAATATCTTTTTGTAGGTGAGGTCTCCAGAACTGAACACAATATTCCAAATGTGGTCTCACCAGCACTCTATATAGCGGGATAATAATAATAATAATAATAATAATAATAATAATAATAATAATAATAATAATAATAATAATAATAGTTGTTGTTGTTGTTGTTGTTGTTGTTGTTGTTGTTGTTGTTATTATTATTATTTAGATTTGTATGCCGCCCTCTTCCTGCTTGTTATACCTCTAGCTATGCAGCCAAGCATCCTACTTGCTTTCCCTATTGCCTGACTGCACTGTTCATCCATTTTGAGACTGTCAGAAATCACTACCCCTAAATCCTTCTCTTCTGAAGTTTTTGCTAACAAAGAACTGCCAATAAATCAAGGCACATCCTTTTTGACATCTTCCTGCTTGTGCTGCATTGTCAAGTTTCTCTTGCTTGAAATCAGGGTGGCAGAAAAATAAATGAAAAGGGCCAAATGTGACATCACCAGCCAACTGGTAATAGTTGCAGAACAATAAATAATACTTTGTTGGCTTGTAAAAAGGAATCCCAGATAATTTGCACTTCATAATTCTTCTAATCTGTACATGAAACCTCTTATGCAATCTATACTATTAAGTATCACATATTGCCCCGGAAGCGGAGTAAAGACGCTGAGACAGTGTATGGGTTAAATATAGGGTCACTTTATTAAATTAGCATAAATTTAAATAACGTAACTTTAAATATGAAAATTTAAATAATTCAACTGTAAACAAAGGACCTGCAGAGGCCAAAAACTAACGGGGCGGCAATTCCTGTCAAAATCTTCCTGGGCAACTTATTTGGCATAACTCCTTACTGAACCAGGTGAAGGTGGCTACCTTTGAGCCACACCCTTCGGCATGTGGGAGGAGCTCACCCTCCAATCCCCGAGGACAATTGGATCCAGTGAGTCCCATGGGCATCCTCTCTCCAATCCCCGAAGTTGTACCAATGTATAGTTCATGGAGAGAGGCGGTCCATCATCCTTTTAAAAGATTTATTTATTTATTTATTTATTTATTATTTGGATTTGTATGCCGCCCCTCTCCGAAAACTCGGGGCGGCTCACAACAAGTGAAAAGACAATCCAATACATAATCCAATTAATTAAAATATTATAAATTTAAGAAAAACCCCTATACTAACATACACACACACAAGCATACCATATATAAATTCAACGTGCCCAGGGGAAGATGTTTAGTTTCCCCATGCCTGACGGCAAAGGTGGGTTTTGAGGAGTTTACGGAAGGCAGGAAGAGTAGGGGCAGTTCTGATCTCCGGGGGGAGTTGGTTCCAGAGAGTCGGTGCCGCCACAGAGAAGGCTCTCCCCCTGGGGCCCGCCAACCGACATTGTTTAGTTGACGGGACCCGGAGGAGGCCCACTCTGTGGGACCTAATCGGTCGCTGGGATTCGTGCGACAGAAGGCGGTCTCGGAGATATTCTGGTCCAGTGCCATGAAGGGCTTTAAAGGTCATAACCAACACTTTGAATTGTGACCGGAAACTGATCGGCAGCCAATGCAGACTGTGGAGTGATGGTGAAACATGGGCAAAAGGAGATGCCCAAAAGGAGCATGCGCAGTTGCTCCTACTGGCCATTTCCGCCCCTAACCTGCCAAACCCCAGTGACCAAAGGGAAGCTAAATTAATCAAATATCTATATAGCGCCGCACCCCCTAACCAGTCCATCCTTACCGTCAGTGTGGAATAGGCGAAGAAATGGCCGCCTCTAAAGGGGAAGCCGCAAAAAATTCCTATTCAGCCCCGAAGCGACCTCATTAAGACACACTGTTGATAGCAGAGGGCGGGCGGGTATTCGCTTCGGGTCCAAGCCGGGCAAGGAGGAGGTCCTGTTCGGACCGCCCTTAAATAGGGCGATCCAGGACCTCCCCCCGGTTTTCAGGAAACTGGAAGTTTGGAGCTCCGTGGAGCTCGGAGCAGCGTCCCTCGGCTCCGGGGGCAATTTCGGCCAGCGGTTGAAGCCGCCATGCAATTCTATCTAATGAAAGGCTAGTGCCAACCCACTTGAAAGCCATCATGGATCCACTGTTAGACCATCTGAAATTTGCATACTGATCAACAGATCAACAGATGATGCTGTTAATATGGCTCTGCACTACTTCCTACATCTTGGATCTCCAAAGATCTATGCAAGGGTCCTCTTTCTAGACTTTAGTTCAACGTTCCATATCATCATTCCAGACACTCCTCTAACTAAGCTAAACCAGCTAGCGGTTCCTGAACACATATGTAAGTGGATCATAAGCTTCCTAACAAACATGAAACAGCAGGTGAAGCTAAGCAGATAAACCTCAGATACCTGTACAATTAGCACAGGGGCCTCCCAAGGCTGTGTGCTCTCACCACTTCTCTCTATATACCAATGACTGCATCTCTAACAATCAATCTGTTAAACTGCTGAAATTCGCAAAGGACACAACAGTGATAGTCTCGTTCGAGAAATGATGAATCTGCATACATACAACTAATCATTGTGGTTCAAACAGAACAATCTGGAACTGAACACACTCCAAACCATAGAAATGGTGGTAGATTTTAGGAGAAACCCTCCCATACTTCCATGTTTTTCAATACTAGACAACACAGTATCAATAATAGAGACCTTCAAATTTCTAGGTTCTACCATATCTCAAGATCTAAAATGGACACCTAACATCAAAAACGTCATCGAAAAAGCACAACAAAGAAAGCTCAACTCAGAAAGCTCAAACTGCCCAAGGAGCTGCTGATACAGTTCTACAAAGGAATTATTGAGTTTGTCATCTGCACCTCTACAACTGCCTAGTTTGGTTCTGCAACCCAACAAGACCGACACAGACTTCATAGGATAACTAGAACTGCAGAAAAAACAATCGCTACCAACCTGCCTTCCATTGAGGACCTGTATACTGCATGACTCAAAACAAACACTGTGAAAATATTTACAAGCCCCTCATATTCTGGACCCAAACTGTTTCAACTCCTAGCCTCAAAACGATGCTATAGGGTACTGCACACCAAACTTGGTCTCGAACCAGCCACCCAACTGACTGCACCTTATCTTGTAGATGTCCCTAAACCCAATGGAAGGTTAATTCTGAAACAAAGCAAATATAGCCGAGGCTAGTTTCCATAACCTATATATAGTGGGACTACACTAGTTATAATCCACATCTTTATACTAACATTAAAAAAATCCCCAAAGATCAGCAATGTATAAATTTAGTATGTAAACTTTGACCGTATAAATAGTGTTGGAAGGATACAATGCAGCTGCATATAAAGAGACTGAGGACCATCCTACAGTTTATGACCTATACTTAATGAAGAATCCTATTTTTTAAAAAGACTCCAGAGGACAATCAGAACTGCAGAAAAAGCAATTGCTGCCAACCTGCCTTCCATTGAGGACCTGTATACTGCACCAGTCAAACAGAGGGCAGGGAAAATATTTACTGACCCCTCACATCCTGGACACAAACTGTTTCAACTCCTACCCTCAAAACGTCGCTACAGAGCACTGCACACCAAGACAACTAGACACAAGAACAGTTTTTTCCCGAACGCCATCACTCTACTAAACAAATAATTCCCTCAACACTGTCAGACTTTATACTAAATCTGCACTTCTATTCTACTAGTTTTTCTCATCATTCCTATCACCCATTTCCTCCCATGTTGACTGTATGACTGTAACTTGTTGCTTATATCCTAAGATTTTTATTAACATTGCTTCTTCATTACTTATTTGACCCCTATGACAATCATTAAGTGTCGTACCACATGATTCTTGACAAATGTATATCTTATTTTATGTACAGTGAGAGCATATGCACCAAGACAAATTCCTTCTGTGTCCAATCGCACTTGGCCAATAAAATTCTATTCTATTCTATTCTATTCTATGCATGTAATAATCTTCCTATACTATATTCTCTATAAACAACTGATGTTGGACATACTCTTTTAAATCTATCTCATCTGTTTTCCAATCAGCAGAGTTTCAAGCGGGTGAGAGACAGTAGTAATATTTTTAAAAATCTGCACTATCACAAGAGACCATCAAACATTGGATACACTTATTGGGTCTTGCCTTCATATTAAAGGGCAGCTGAAACAATCTGCTCTATTTTATGGAAATTAGATGCAGCTGTTGCACTTCTGGCAAGTCGCTTCCTCAGAAAAATTGGATATCCCTACTCTATAAATATTGCTGCCAATGTATATTTAGTTATATCTTTGTTTATTTAAAACAAACATAAATGGAAGATCCGTCCCCCACCCCTTGGAAATCTTTTGGAAAGATGAACTGTTGAGTATGTCTCACTCATTCTCTTTCTCTCAACTTGGCCCGCTGCAGCATTTTTCAATTTGGGGGAATTCCTTGTTTGAAATGTGCATGATAATTTAATGGGTTGTGGTGAAGATGAGAGACACACAGCAAAAGAAGCACCAAACGTCTACATGGAATCTCTCTAGGATTACGTTTTGGGAATAAAAAATAGCAACTCTTTGATTTCAGAAAGAAAGAGATGGCTCTATGCAAAGCAGTTTGGACTCGTCTCAGCGATATAGTGCATGTCAAGGTGTTGATATGTGTGTACTCTATGGCAAAAAAAAATATTTTATTTATTTTATTTATTTATTCATTTGTCCAATACACAAATACATAAGAAGAAAAATAGACATGTAGTAATATATATAAGGGTAAAGTGAACTTAGAGGAGAGGATATATGAAAGAAAGAGAATATATATGATAAGTGAGAGAAAGGAAAGACAATTGGACAGGGGACAAAAGGCATACCAGTGCACTTATGTATGCCCCTTACTGGCCTCTTAGGAACCTGGAGAGGTCAATCGTGGAGAGTCTAAGGGAGAAATGTTGGGGGTTAGGGGTTGACACAATTGAGTCTGGTAATGAGTTCCACGCTTCGATAACTCGATTGTTGAAATCATATTTTTTACAGTCAAGTTTGGAGTGGTTCGTATTAAGTTTGAATCTGTTGCGTGCTCTTGTGTTGTTGCGGTTAAAGCTGAAGTAGTCATTGACCGGTAGGACGTTGCAGCATATGATCTTGTGGGCAATACTCAAATCGTGTTTTAGGCGACGTAGTTCTAGGCTTTCTAGGCCCAGGATTGTTAGTCTATTGTGGTAGTCCTCAACAAAGATCTCTGTGTTGCTTTTCAATCTTGGATTTGCACTTCTAACAGCGTGATGGGTTGAAGCCGTAAGGCAATGTGAGTGAAACAATATGGCCAGATAAAAACTTTGCTTTTAGGTATAATCAAATTAAACATGATTTAAGTATTGCCCACAATATCATATGCTGCAACGTCCTACCGGTCAACGACTACTTCAGCTTCAACCGCAACAATACAAGAGCACGCAACAGATTCAAACTTAATATTAACCGCTCCAAACTTGACTGTAAAAAATATGACTTTAACAATCGAGTTGTCGAAGCGTGGAACTCATTACCGGACTCAATTGTGTCAAACCCTAACCCCCAACATTTTTCCCTTAGTCTATCCACGATTGACCTCTCCAAGTTCCTAAGAGACCAGTAAAGGGCGTACATAAGTGCACTGGTGTGCCTATCGTCCCCTGTCCAATTGTCTTTCCTTTATCTCATATATCATATATATTTTCTTCCTCTCATATATTTTCTCTTCTATTTAACATATTATCTTTATATATATTACTTCATGTCTATTCTCTTCCATATGTATTGTGTATTGGACAAAGAATATATAAACAAATAAAATAAAATATTGAACTTTAGCTCAGGCTATTTGATAACCCAAGTTAGCACCATACTCATTCCACAATAAATGAATAGTAAAGTGACTAGTCTTAATTTCTCTGCTCTGAACTCGGAAAACACACAGTTCACAGAAGGTTTCTTCATTTTGTGGCTCAGATAGTTGTAGGAATTCTGCCATTGCCTTGATAGGTTATGTAAATATGATACAAACGTAATCCACAAATGGTTTATTTGTGCATGGCATATTATGTAATTACAGAAATTGCAGCTTTCTAACACAGATTAAGGACTTAGCATATTGGATGAAGTTAACCATAAAGTACTTTTCTAAATGTTAGATTCCATGCACTGTTTAGGAATGAGGTAAGCAAGCTTTGCAACGATGTTAATGGTGTAAACTATAGTTTTCTTATAAGAATTTGGGTTCTATTGACTTTATTTTAATTTCCCTATTCCCACCAACTTTATTTAGAATAGCAGGTGTAGGAGGAGCAATAAGGCTCTGGGATCGTCTACTGCCGCACCTCCCAAAAATTTACAGGTACAAATTTCAGACACACACACGTTTGAAAATTCAAAACAATGTTCTTTATAATGAAAATTCACTTAAACCAAGCCCTCTTTTGGTATAGCAAAGAGCACTGGTCTCTAAACAAACTGGTAATTTGTACAAGTCCCTTATCAGTTCTGTGATACTTAGCTTGCAGCTGTGAGGCAATTCACAGTCCTTCTTCTTTCACAAAGTGAAACACACTTTGCTCTGGTTTAGTTTCAAAGCGGGGAAAAATCAGCACACAAAAAGTCAAAGTCAGTAAAGCAGTCATGAAGCACCACGATCAGATAATCCTCCACAATGGCCAAACCCACAGGCTGCTATTTATAGCAGCCTCACTAATGACCTCAGCCCCACCCAACCACAGGTGGCTTCATTTTCTTTGATAATAATCTCTCAGTTGTTGCTGCCTATGCATTGCTCTCCGCATGCATGTTCTGTATCATTAACTCTTGTTCCGAATCCAAGGAGGAGCTAGATAATTGATCTCCTTCTGAGCTGTCTGCCCCACTCTCCTCCTCCCTGTCACTCATGTCTTCTTGGTCAGAGGAGCCTTCATCAGCAGATTCCACCGGGGGCAAAACAGGCCTGCAGCATGTGGATGTCTCCCCCACATCCACAGTCCTTGGGGCAGGAGCCGGGCCAGAGCTAACCACAACACCCATTATTTTATGTTCTTTGAAGTTGAGATCCCAGTAAAGGAACATGTAAGGAGGAACCTAACAATAACTTTGGAGCTTTTGATTTAAGGTTTCATTTTTTTAAAAAAAATATTTTCAATTTTTAAAAAATATTGATCCATGTGGTCACTTCACATATGAAGCCATGTTCTTTCCAAGTATGGGATCTTGAGCATAATATTCAGTGAAACATTTAACCATGGTCCCAAAACATAGAAACATAGAAGACTGATGGCAGAAAAAGACCTCATGGTCCATCTAGTCTGCCCTTATACTATTTCCTGTATTTTATCTTAGGATGGATATATGTTTATCCCAGGCATGTTTAAATTCAGTTACTGTGGATTTACCAACCACATCTGCTGGAAGTTTGTTCCAAGGATCTACTACTCTTTCAGTAAAATAATATTTTCTCATGTTGCTTTTGATCTTTCTCCCAACTAACTTCAGATTGTGTCCCCTTGTTCTCGTGTTCACTTTCCTATTAAAAACACTTCCCTCCTGAACCTTATTTAACCCTTTAACATATTTAAATGTTTCGATCATGTCCCCCCTTTTCCTTCTGTCCTCCAGACTATACAGATTGAGTTCATTAAGTCTTTCCTGATACGTTTTATGCTTAAGACCTTCCACCATTCTTGTAGCCCGTCTTGGACCCGTTCAATTTTGTCAATATCTTTTTCTAGAACTGAACACAGTATTCCAAATGTGGTCTCACCAACGCTCTATATAAGGGGATCACAATCTCCCTCTTCCTGCTTGTTATACCTCTAGCTATGCAGCCAAGCATCCTACTTGCTTTTCCTATCGCCCGACCACACTGCTCACCCATTTTGAGACTGTCAGAAATCACTACCCCTAAATCCTTCTCTTCTGAAGTTTTTGCTAACACAGAACTGCCAATGCAATACTCAGATTGAGGGTTCCTTTTCCCCAAGCGCATTATTTTACATTTGGAAACATTAAACTGCAGTTTCCATTGCTTTGACCATTTATCTAGTAAAGCTAAATCATTTACCATATTACAGACTCTTTCAGGAATATCAACCCTATTGCACACTTTAGAGTCATCGGCAAATAGGCAAAAACATTTAAAAAATGAAATTAGCAGAGCTTTTTAAGTAAAAGAATCTCTGAATCTCAACCGTTGCCGCACAGACTTCTACGCTATTTAAGATTAGAGCCCAAATGGCTTATTGGAAAATGGGATTGTCATGGAAGCCCATTTTGTTGGAAATCCAAGCTTAGAGTGTTTGTCATGCTTCTGTTCTCCTTCTCCCTTCTGTTTTATGGCCTGTATAGATGTGTTGTGGGGTCAGATGAAATGTTAGATTGTAATTGAGTCCCTTAGGTTAGCAAGTATCACCTTAGATTAGAGTTACAGCATTTCATGGGTAAGTGGGTTTTTTCCTTTCTTTTTTTTTGCTTCATATTGGACAATCTTGAAAAAGAAATCCGGAATTCTTGGGTGGTCACTGTTGAGGTAGTTTCAAGCATACAAAATATCAAAAGTATGCATGAAATATGCCAGTATATTAAATTAACATCCTGCAAAAGCTCCCCTTTTAAAATCCAGATGCTTTTATTGCTTTTGACAGACTCTCAGCACTAGAAGTTTTAACTTTAAAGAAGGCGCTTTCTGTTTCTGTTTTCAAGTTAAAAATAATGAAAGGAAAACACACTGGAATTCCCACATTATTAAATAAAACATTTAAATGGCCCAGGGCCAATAATTGTCACGCCATGAACAAATGCCTTACGGTAATATGTTCCATAACTGTTTGCTAAAAACTACCAATTTTAACACATTTGCACATGATTAGACACAATAAAAAGTTACTTATTGAAGTTAGTGAGACAGTAGACTTATGCCCAGGGGAAGGGAAACTTCACTGAAAACCTGAATGAGTGAAGTAGTTCAAAATAAGTTCCATGCTGTGAAAACAGATCATAAATATGCAGCCATCAAATGATTGCCTTTGTTCTCATGGCCAGGAGGTCAAAATGCTGCGACTTTGCAATGCCATCCCGAGGGATTTAGACAGAGCCACATTCCTAACAGTAGATACTGGACAAATCCATCCAGATAACGTTCAAAAGTAAAACATTATTTAACAACTATAATAGATACCAGCAGTGAACACAGCTTGCTCATAACAATAGATTCAATAGATAAAATAGCATTCTCCCCACTTAATGGAATGTATAGTTTACCAAAGGTTCAGTCTCCCACCCCCACCCCAAGATATATTTTATTTTATTTTTATTTTATTCATTTGTCCAATACACAAATACATAGGAAGAAAAATAGATATGTGGTAATATATATGGGGGTGAAAGTTAACTTAGAGGAGAGGATATATGAAAGGAAGAGAATATATAAGATAGGTGAGAGAAAGGAAAGACAATTGGACAGGGGACGAAAGGCACACCAGTGCACTTATGTACGCCCCTTCCTGACCTCTTAGGAACTTGGAGAGGTCAATCGTGGAGAGTCTAAGGGAGAAGTGTTGGGGGTTAGGGATTGACACAATTGAGTCCGGTAATGAGTCCCACGCTTCGATAACTCGATTGTTGAAATCATATTTTTTACTGTCAAGTTTGGAGCATTAAGTTTGGAGCATTAAGTATTAAGTTTGAATCTGTTGCGTGCTCTTGTGTTATTGCGGTTGAAGCTGAAGTAGTCATTGACCGGTAGGACATTGCAGCATATGATCTTGTGGGCAATACTCAAATCATGTTTTAGGCGCCGTAGTTCTAGGCTTTCTAGGCCCAGGATTGTTAGTCTATTTTCGTAGGATATTCTGTTTCGAGTGGAGGAGTGAAGGGCTCTTCTGGTGAAATATATTTGGACATTTTCAAGGGTGTTGATGTCTGAGATGTGGTATGGGTTCCAGACAGATGAGCAGTAGTCTAGGATGGGTCTGGCAAAAGTTTTGTAGCTTCTTGTGAGTAATGTGAGATTGCCTGAGCAGAAGTTACGTAGGATCACAATTGCATATCTTCCACCTTTCAAGACACAAATTCTCTCCAAATGGTTTCTGAGCAATAATAAGTAAAACCAGCATCATTATTATTATTACAGGCAGTCCTCAATTTACACCAGTTCATTTGATGATGTCTGTCCATCGTGTTCGAAGATGACCTTGACATCTAATGGATTGTGGGCTGTACACGAGGTGAGCGCAGGTGGCTGGTAAGGGCTATATGGGCACGAAATGTTCTGCCACATGTTGGGTAGATATGTGTGGGCATATCTATAAACAGTCAATGTCAGTAGCCAAGAACCTGTTCAGAGTTACAGCGGCACTGAAAAAAGTGACTTATGATCATTTTTCACACATGACTATTGCAACATCCCCATGATCATGTGATCATCATCAGTTCAGATGCTTGGCAATTTGAGAGGTTCATATGGGGCCTCTGTCAAGGACTGTAAAGCCTTTGGCAGATTCCAGGTCAGATACTGGTAGATGACTGGAGGAGCAATAAGGGTCACACACCCCTTAAGAACCACTTGATATGCGGGTGGTATAACAAGGACCCACACTGATACCCCAGAGTAATGGTAACCAAGGCTGCAACCTGTCATTGTAAAGTATTTGGATTAAGGCCATTGTCCAGCCCATCCTAAAGGAAAAGCAGAATCTCAATCTCCATCGTCTCAAATAGTATGTGTTCTGTTGAGCTCTCTGGTAGAATCCTCCCAAAAATGCACAGATACAATTTCAGACACACACACGTTTGAAAATTCAAAACAATGTTCTTTATAATGAAAATTCACTTAAACCAAGCCCTCTTTTGGGATAGCAAAGAGCACTCGTCTCCAAACAAACTGGTAATTTGTACAAGTCCCTTATCAGTTCTGTGATACTTAGCTTGCCGCTGTGAGGCAATTCACAGTCCTTCTTCTTTCACAAAGTGAAACACACTTTGCCCTGGTTTAGTTTCAAAGTGGGGAAAAATCAGCACACAAAAGATCCAAGTCAGTAAAACAGTCACGAAACACAACGATCAAATAATCCTCCACAATGGCCAAACCCACAGGCTGCTATTTATAGCAGCCTCACTAATTACCACAGCCCCACCCAACCACAGGTGGCATCATTTTCATTGATAATAATTTCTCAGTTTTTGTTGCCTATGCATCGCTCTCCTCATGCGTGGCTATATCATTAACTCTTATTCTGAATCCAAGGAGGAACTAGATAATTGATAATTGACAGCTCCTTCTGAGCTGTCTGCCACACTCTCCTCCTCCCTGTCACTCATGTCTTCTTGGTCAGAGGAGCCTTCATCATCAGATTCCACTGGGGGGCAAAACAGGCCTGCAGCATATGGATGCCTCCCCCACATCCACAGTCCTTGGGGCAGGAGCTGGGCCAGAGCTAACCACAACAGTATGATGTCATCAGCATGCATAATGCACTAATGTGCCTTCATTGTCATTGCATTTTTATTCTCCTTTTCTTGTTCTTGTTTTTATTTGCCAAATTCCAATAAATAATAAAATTGTGACTTTGAACAGTTGCTAAGAAACCCCTCATAAGTCAAGGACTTTGTCTATTCTGCCCACTCAACATCTTTCATATTGGAAAGCAAATTAATAATCAGGGGAGTTGAAAGCCTAATTTCTTATCCTAATGCCAAACTTGTGAAGATAAATAAATGCTTTTAAATGCTATTATACTGGTAATCGCTTCTTCGTGGTTTTATTGACAATACTCCATACTATCTGAGGCCAAATAAAAGGGCAGTAGTAGCACAGAATAGACACAATGTAGTCGTTATTTTTGTTTCTCAAATGCTGCTGTGTTACACATAAAGAAAGCAAATGCGTATTTGTAACTGTATGTTCATAATATGCTATTTTCATAACACCTCGAAATAACAGCCTCTGCCTCCTGATTCTTGGAGGGGAAATATCTTTGTTTTTTGGTATCTTATACTATGAGAAATAATGTGATCAGAAAATACTTCATGTATGGAAAAGTAAACAGAGACCAAGTTGTGACTTTAAATTGGACATTAAACTAATCCAGGTCTATACCTTAATAAAGGCTAGAGCTGGGAATTCTTATGGATTTTCTAGCTCATTGCTGCGATGACAAAGAAATGCAATAAATGTTCTATTACTTACACAAGCTGTTAGTTTTCAGAAAATTAGTCACCAATAACCTTTTACCCTCTGTACTGCTCTCTTCCACAGTAAAAGGACCTGACCTGAATCAAATGGAACCCATGGTTTATTGGATTGCTTTTTTTTCTGATTTATGCTGTTAAATTATGATGCTATTAGATGTTTTAGCCCAAAACGTTGCATTTTTCTTTTGGAGCCTTTTCCGCATAAAAATTTAAGTTTTTGATCGTCACGGTGAATCAAAATTATTCTATTAAAAGAAATAAGCTGCAGTAGGTGTAAATATAAAATTACGCTACGTGTTGGGGGTCTCGGTCTATTGTATCTAACAAAAGTGGGATTTGTGTGTGAATATATATGTGGACTTTAACATTTCTATTCCGTTGAATGAAACGGCACTAACAGAGATGGAGATGGGGAGCATTTACATTACGTAGCCCACACCAACTCCATGGTGGAATTATATTGATTAGTTTTCCAGTTAGCACGTAGACCTCTTTCTGACCCTATTTTCAGGGTCACTAGATCATAATGTGATAGTACTGAGAGGCTGATGTTCCTCCCATATTGGTTTCTGAGAAAAGTATGGAAGTGGACAGAAGGAATCAAGCTCCCGTTTATATATTTATTTCAATATTTTGAAGATATAAATGCATACATAAATTGCATGTGGAGTGTAATATCATGGGGCAAGCAAACAGTATCTGAATCAATCTGGAGAGACCTTTAAAAATCAAATTGTAGACCTAACACACACAGTCCGTTCCAACAGTATTTGAGCAAATCTTTCCCCAGGTGACAATATTTTAAGTGCAAGATGTTTCTTGAACTATTGGTATATCCCATCAAATAATAAATCAGATTAAAACGACTTCATTTGTATGGTGATAGAAATGCTTTCTGCCAAACTGAAAAATAAAATTGTAACTCCTTCCAAACAAGCCTTTTGGGAGGAGACCTTTATTAAGCAAAGGGAAAAAGAGGGAAAAATCCCATCTTGCTAGCAAATTCTCGCTTTAAATAATAACCTGAGCTGTCTTATGTTCAGGCGGTAGGGAAAGCAAGCAGGATGCTTGGCTGCATAGCTAGAGGTATAACAAGCAGGAAGAGGGAGATTATGATCCCGCTATATAGAATGCTGGTGAGACCACATTTGGAATACTGTGTTCAGTTCTGGAGACCTCACCTACGAAAAAATATTGACAAAATTGAACGGGTCCAAAGACGGGCTACAAGAATGGTGGAAGGTCTTAAGCATAAAACATATCAGGAAAGACTTAATGAACTCAATCTGTATAGGCTGGAGGACAGAAGGAAAAGGGGGGACATGATCGAAACATTTAAATATATTAAAGGGTTAAATAAGGTCCAGGAGGGAAGTGTTTTTAATAGGAAAGTGAACACAAGAACAAGGGGACACAATCTGAAGTTAGTTGGGGGAAAGATCAAAAGCAACATGAGAAAATATTATTTTACTGAAAGAGTAGTAGATCCTTGGAACAAACTTCCAGCAGACGTGGTAGATAAATCCACAGTAATTGAATTTAAACATGCCTGGGATAAACATATATCCATCCTAAGATAAAATACAGAAAATAGTATAAGGGCAGACTAGATGGACCATGAGGTCTTTTTCTGCCGTCAGACTTCTATGTTTCTATGTTTCTATGTCTTTTAGTATCAAAGCATATGCACTATATACTATGTAAAATTTAATTTGTTAAAGTTCCATGGAAACCTCGTCACTAATATTTTCCATGGCAGGTGTCTCCCACCCTGCAGAAAAGACCAAGAGTAAGAAAATAAAGAACTTAAAGAATGCTTTCAATCCTATTTTTAATTGTTATTTGAAGCTTACTGTTGACCTGAATTTTGTAAAGCCATGAAGTCTGGAAACAAGGACTCAAATATCCTCCCCCTAATGTTGGACTTTTCAGTATGTCTTTGAACTCAGTCTTTTATGAAAGTGTTGTAATTGTAGGAGAGCACATGGATGGTTGGCAGGAGAGGAATTTAAAAAAAAATAATATGAAAAGGGCTTAGTTTCCAGCAGTTGCAGCAGCTGTTACATCTGTCTCTGGGTTTCCTGAGCTGAAATACAAGTAGGAAGAGAACAATGTTTTAGTACACGTTACTAGTACAATTAATAGACTGTGTGTACGAAGAGCCCACCTCCACTCAACTGCAGCATGAACCAATCCATTTTCTGAAAATTAGCAAAAGGAAAATGTTAGGTGGAAGGTATATACTTTGCCTATGGTGGCCATCACACTGTGGTATTAAGGAGACTTCAAAAACAATAATCAACTGAGCACGCACAAAAATTAACATAAAAAATGTTAGCATAATAATTTTCTCCTTTTTTTTCTTATCACATGCAAAATTTTCCATATATATATATATATATATATATATATATATATATATATATATATATATATATATATATATATATATATATATATATATATATATATATATATTCTTCTCATGGGATGTGTTTGTGTGTGTGTGTTTGTTTGTATTTGTGTGTGTGCATATACA
The DNA here is from genome assembly GCF_031021105.1 of Erythrolamprus reginae. NCBI lineage: Eukaryota > Metazoa > Chordata > Lepidosauria > Squamata > Dipsadidae > Erythrolamprus > Erythrolamprus reginae. The sequence continues at coordinate 75,231,118 of NC_091956.1, read as the reverse complement.
TATACGTATACGTGTACATATACGCATGCATATATATTACTATTATACATTATAATAAATATATTATTATATTTCTGTATGAAGTAGCATGTTGAGATTTGGTTATGTGTTGGTTATGACCTATAAAGCCCTTCATGGCATCGGACCAGTATACCTCCGGGACCGCCTTTTGCCGCACGAATCCCAGCGACCGGTTAGGTCCCACAGAGTTGGCCTTCTCCGGGTCCCGTCGGCTAAACAATGTCGTTTGGCAGGACCCAGGAGAAGAGCCTTCTCTGTGGCAGCCCCGACACTCTGGAACCAGCTCTCCCCGGAGATTAGAACTGCCCCCACCCTCCTTGCCTTTCGTAAAGTTCTTAAGACCCATCTCTGCCATCAGGCATGGGGGAACTGACACATTTCCCCCGGGCCTATACAGTTTATACATGGAATGTTTGTGTGTGTGTCTGCTTTTAATAATGGGGTTTTTAGTGTTTTTAAATTATTAGATTTGTTCTTACATTGTTCTTGTTATTGTTGTGAGCCGCCCCGAGTCTACAGAGAGGGGCGGCATAGAAATCTAATAAATAAATAAATAAATTTGTGTGTAGTTATTTGGGATGGCAGGTGCAAATGTATAGCAATTTTTATATATATATATAATAAGGGTTTTTAGTTGTTTTATCAAATTGGATTGTTATATGTTGTTTTACCATTGTTGTTAGCTGCCCCGAGTCTGCGGAAAGGGGCGGCATACAAATCCAATAAATAAATAAATAAATAAATAATAAATATATGAGCCAAATAAAACAATAGTACTGCTAAAGTACTACTGTATTTTTCAGAATATAAGATGGCCCTTTTTTCCTCCCTAAACGAGGCTGAAAATTTGGGTGTGTCTTATACTCTGAATGTAGCTTTTTTCAAAGCTTTATTTTTATAGACCTAACAAAGTGCTAACAATCTTCCCAGCACTTACCTTGCAGGCTCTTCCATTGTTACTCTCAGCAAATAAAGTTTTTCCAGGCCTAAGTCTTTGCAGGCTTTTTTTTATTGCTCTACCTGCACCGGATAGATTTCTTTCCAGCCCTAACCAGGTACAGTGATACCTCGTCATACAAACTTAATTGGTTCCAGGATGAGGTTCTTAAGGTGAAAAGTTTGTGAGACGAAACAATGTTTCCCATAGGAATCAATGGATAAGCAATTAATGCGTGCAAGCCCAAAATTCACCCCTTTTGCCAGCCGAAGCGCCTGTTTTTGCACTGCTGGGATTCCCCTGAGGCTCCCCTCCATGGGAAACTCCACCTCTGGACTTATGTGTTTTTGCGATGCTGCAGGAGAATCCCAGCAGCACAAAAACTGGTGCTTTGCTGGCAATGGAAGTCTGGAGGCAGGGCATCCCAGCGGCAGTGGTGGGTTTGTAAGGTGAAAATAGTTTGTAAGAATAGGCAAAAAAATCTTAAACCCCGGGTTTGTATCTCGAAAAGTTTGTATGACGAGGCGTTTGTAAGACGAGGTATCACTGTACCAATGATGTTCACAGCTCTTGCTGGCTTGCAAGCTCGTCCATTGTTACTCTTTGTGAAGAATATTTTTCCTCTCCTAAGTCTTTGCAGGTTTTTATTTCATTGCTGTACTTGCACCGAATATTTCTTTCCAAATCTAACAAGGTGCTAACAATGTTCCCAGTTCTTACCAGCTTGCAAGCTCTTTCATTGTTACTATCTCCAAATAAGGTGTTTTTTTTAAGCCCTAACCAGGGGATAAAATAATGTGCTGACTATACTAAGGACACTAGCCAGATAAATACCTGGTGGACAGATTTTCCCCCTATTTTCCTCCAACCAAAAAAGTCTTATACTCCAAAAAATACAGTTGTTACTACAATGATCAAATTTATAACATTGTTTCAGATATATTGAGTATATTTTGACTACAGCAAGATACATTGTGCTTCTAATATTCTGCTCCAAAAAAGGAAGATCTGTATTATTTTTCTCTTTCTCCTTATTTGACTAATTTTGAAATTTTACACAGAAGCTACTTTTCCCCAATTCCTACAATGTTATATTATGCGAGTATCTAAACTGGTAGGATACATGTGGCAAAACATATACATGTCTGGTGAAGTTTAAAATAAAATATATGAAAATTAATAATTCAGCCCAGCACTGAAGCACAGCATATCTTATTTTTTTAACTTAATATCCCCTATGGCTTCCCTGTGTGCCTTTTTTAATGCAGTAAATAATGTCCTCACTCCGCTCCTCTTCTAATACACTCCACTTCTAATACGATCTTTCCTTTTCTACTTAAGAAAGATGTATTAGGTTTATTAGCATTGGTATATCTGTCAGCTTTGTACTCTGCATATTATTAACAAGACCAAATTAATTTTGATGAAAAGCCAAATGTGTTACCATGTTAACAATGCCCAAATTTATTCAATCTGTAGGCAAACAGCTGGTCCTTCTCCAAACTTTACACAATACAGGTATTGCCAAACAGGCTGTCATTACACCCAGCATGTGTGCCTTCAGTGATGAAAGCAGAGATCCAGCTGTTCAATAGCTATAGTGTATATATATATTCCAAATACAAACTACATACTGGGCACTGTTCAATATACAATGGGTGTCATATAGTTAATGATTGTTAGTCTAGATTATCAATCAAACCACCTCATCATGACTAGCAAAAGAAACTTACAATTTGATAACTATTTATTTATTTATTTATTTATTATTTAGATTTGTATGCCGCCCCTCTCCGCAGACTCGAACAGGTTAGTTTGAGTTAGTCAAATTTAGTACGTGTGGCTACATTAGCTAACCTTGAACAGGTTAGTTTGAGTTAGTCAAATTTAGTATGTGTGGCTATATTCCTACTTATGCTACCTAATCTGAAAGCATAATTCTTTAGATTCAAATAGAAGAATGGAATAACCCATATTCATTTATTTGATAAATTTATCCACTCCTTAATCCATGTCAGGGATGCACATTCCGGTGCAAAAGCAATATACTGGCAAGTAATCTACTTTGTTAAGTAATCTGCTTTGGCAATAATCAAATCAGCGATCTAATAGAACATGATTATATGAGTTCGCATGGCAATGCTGTTAACCCACAGGGCAATATGCCACTGGAACAGCTTACAAAATGTGCTTCATTATTATCTCTTCTGAACCTTTCCTTCCAGTATTTCTATAGCATATAGAAGGTATCTGACCTATAAACAACAATGACTCTAATATAATATTATACAAACATTTATATAACAGTGCAATAACAATAAATTAAAACAACCTAATACATCCCAAAAGGCATGTATGTATGTATGTATGTATGTATGTATGTATGTATGTATGTACCTACGTATGTATGTATATTATATATTGTTTTAAAAGGTTTCCCTGTCAGTCATGTTCAACTCTAGGACACTTGCTAATTTCTGTTTCTTGGCCAAGGGAATCATTGTCCTAATACAATTTCTGTGGTCATGTGGCCAGTGTTGCTATAGACCAAAGGTGCACAGAATGCTGTTATCTTCCACCAAAGTGGTATCTTTGAATCCACATGCATTTTCATGCTTTTAAACCATTAAATAAACAGGAACTGGGACAAATAAGATTCTATATTTAGACAAGAAGAACAAAATGTACAGATAAGTACAGGTCTGTGATGACGTACCTATGGCATGCATGCCATAGGTGACACGTAGCACCCTCTATCTGGGCACATGAGCCATTGCTCCAGTTGAGTTTCACCACACATGCACCAGTTAAATGAAAAGGACTAGGGGTGACATGATCAGCAGTGTTCCAATAGCTCAGGGGTTGCCACAAAGAAGAAGTAGTCACGCTATTCTCCAAAGCACCTGAGGGTAGGACAAGAAGCAATGGGTGGAAACTAATCAAAGAGAGAAACAATCTAGAACTAAGGGGAAAAATTTCTGACAGTTAGAACAATTAATCAGTTGAACAACTTGTCTCCAGAAGTTGTAAATGCTTCAACATTGGAAGTTTTTAAGAAGATGTTGGGTAACCATTTGTCTGAAATGATTCAGGGTTTCCTGTCTAAGTGGGTGGTTGGACTAGAAGATCTCCTGAGGTGCTGCAAAGTCCCTGAGGGGAACGATGTCTTCAGAGGGACTTAGAGCAACGCCAGCCATGGGGGGGGGGGTCACTCATGAACGCGAATCCTAGAAAGAAGACTTGGACACATCTCTCTCTGGGTGAAATGACACAGCATTGAGTTGTGCACCTCCTTTTATTGAGGGGAATATGCAAATGGGAGTGATTACACGTACATGTCAAGTGATGTACAAACATCCAATAACATAACTCTGAAACATGACACAACTTCCGAGTCCTTCCCATCTCCATATGGCACGTAACTAGTTTCTACTGAACAAATGTCTCTCATGACCAATTTCCTGGGACCTTTTGTTGTTTAATACAGCCATCTCCTGTTTACCACAAAGCAAGGTCTTTTATCACAGCCTTCGTCCTGTTTACCCCAGGCAATGTAAATTGCGTCTTTTGATCACACAGTTCTTTTCCTGTTGACACATTCTTGTTATCCGAGGAGAGTTCTGAATCGTTTTATGGCCAGTCACTTCCTAAGCAGATTTCACCAGAAGTTCAGACTTATCTTGTGTGATTTTTACGTACAGTCCTGTCCTGGCTAATGGAATAAAAGAGTATAAAGCATTTATGTCAGAAGTACAGATATCAAATCCTATCCTAACATTATGCTATGGCAGCTACAATCTCCAAGATCTCTTCCAACTGTTATTCTATTCTATTCTATTCTATTCTATTCTAGGAACTCACCTTGGCTGCACAGCACTCAGGTTTTGAACTCCCAATATCAGCTCGCCAGCTAACAAGCTCAGCATCTTTAACTATTGAGCCATCATGCTCTATATTATATTATATATTCTAAATTAAACAGTTTCAGTTTGCATTACATATTGAATTTTATTAGTAAAAAAAAATGTAAGGGAAGTCAACATCAAAATAAAATAAAGGTTTCTTCAGGACTCAGTGTATTGTAGTGTATTATTTAATATATTATTGTGGAAAACACTAGGGGAAGAGAACTAATTCAGTGCCTTGGGCTCTTAAACAAATGGCATGTATATATACATGACAAATAAAAATCATGATTATCATGCTTCTATAAAACATGTTTAGGTTAGCAAAAGCTAACAAGGGAATATTTGCAAATTGTCCCAAAGAGCATTTGGAAACACAAGATGATGCAGAATTTTTAAATCATTAAATGAAATCCTCCTGATAGTTTCATAATGATAGTAGTGATATATGGCCGACGAAGCTAACTGATGTCCTCAGTCCCATAAAAGAATAGAAGAAAGCAAGTGAAGATAGTGTCCTGATCACAAATTAGTAAAGACATATTGGTTCTTAGAAAGATTTATAAATACTTAATGGAATATGAGAGACCAGAGGAGATAGTTAAGGGAACTATGATAGCTTGGCCGAAAAATTTTGGCCATAATATAAAACTAGAGGAATGGGAACAAATATGGAAAAGAAATATTAAATTGACTAAATCCACGAATTCTAAAGAAAATCAATATAAAATGTTTTATCGATGGCACTTACCACCCAAAAGATTAGCCAAAATTTATAAAAATAACAGCTCAATGTGTTGGAAATGCAAGCAAACACAAGGCACCTTCTTTCATTTATGGTGACTATGTCCAGAGACAAAAAAATACTGGAAAAAAGTAAGCAATTGGTTACACCAAATAACAAGTAGCAAAAATAGAATACACACCAGAACTCTTTTTATTGTGTATTATGAGAAGGTCTTACAATAAAAATGTTAAATACTTAATTCTTCACATATTAACGGCGGTAAGGATCATATTCGCACAGAATTGGAAAAAGCCACAACTATCTGAAGATGAAGAGATTATCAGCAAAATTTATGAATGCGCGGAGATGGACAAATTGACTATGGAATTAAATAACCAGAAAGATACGGACTATTATGAAATCTGGGCAAAATGGTCCACATGGACTAAGAAAAGAAACTTAAAAGAAACACCGAAATAAAACAGCAAGTTGTTCAAAGACAACTAAAAGAAATGTAGATAAAAATGTATATATAAGATGCGGATTCACCTGTAAATAAGAATATGTATTGTTTTCTTTCTTTTTTATTTTATTTTTAAATTGAAAAACTCAATAAAATTATTTTTTTTAAAAAGAAGTGAATATTTTAAGCTTCTTTTTGTAAATTAGACAACTTAATTTATGGATCTTTTGTGTGTTTGTGATGTAGAAAATTCATAAAACAACATTATTGAAAATACAACAGGTCCCAGAAGATGATGGCAAAACAGTGACCAGTCATTTTAAAACTAATCAGAAATATATAATTGATCACAACTGTTTAACCATTTTCTCTCTCTTAGACTGTAGGATATCTCTGTTGGAAAAGAAGTCCAGCTTTTAAAAATAAGGAAAATCTAGAAAAAGTTCAGATCAGCATGCATGCATTTCATTAAATTTTATATCCTCTGAAAGTCTTTTTAATCTCTGAATTCTATTCGCTCTATCCAACCATGGCCATCCTTTTCATGTCAAAACCATGAATCATATCAATATGTTGAACGTTGCATTGTGGTTGCTATTCCAAATAATCCAGTTATATACTTTCCAAAAAACCATCAAATGAATGTATGGCAGCCAGGACAAAGAATAATATAATAATATAAAGTCATAAAACTGACTGAAGATTTAAACCATCTCTTAAAAGTCTGTGAGTGTCTGCATAAACTCACACATGGCAAAGAGAACCTAGATTTATATGTAGGCCCTTTTATTTTGAAAGAGCAACATTGTGCTTAAAAGTTTGTACAAGGGCTTTTAAACCCTTTCTTCTTGGCACACATTATTTTCTAGATGGTAGCCAGGTATTATTTTTTTGCAATATTTCTATATATTCCTAACAAAATCTGCAGCTGTGATTTTTAATGATTTTTCAGATCAACTCTAAGGGAAAATAGGATAGGGTGGGATAGGACTGGAGGGGACAGGACAGGACAGAATACAATAGAATAGAATTTTTTATTGGCCAAGCGTGATTGGACACACAGGAATTGTCTTGTTGCATATACTCTCAGTGTACAATATCCTACTGGTCAATGACTACTTCAGCTTCAACCGCAACAACACAAGAGCACGCAACAGATTCAAAGTTAATACGAACCTCTCCAAACTTGATTGTAAAAAATATGATTTCAACAATTGAGTTATCGAAGCATGGAACTCATTACTGGACTCAATTGTGTCAACCCCTAACCCCCAACATTTCTCCCTTAGACTCTCCACGATTGACCTCTCCAGGTTCCTAAGAGGCCAGTAAGGGGCATACACAAGTGCACTGGTGTGCCTTTTGTCCCCTGTCCAGTTGTCTTTCCTTTCTCTCACTTATCATATATATTTTCTTTCTTTCATATATCCTGTCCTCTAAGTTCACTTTACCCTTATATATATATTACTACATGTCTATTTTTCTTCCTATGTATTTGTGTATTGGACAAATGAATAAATAAATAAAAAATAAATACATAAAAGAAAAGATAAGTTTATTAAGAATTATAAGAAAGAAGCCTTAATGATAGTCTAGGTTCCCCCATAAATAAATGTCTTCCAAGTGGCAGCATCCATACAAATAATGGTAACAACTGTTCCATTTTCATGTCAAGGTTCCCTGTGAAAATGTTTTTTTTAAAAAAAAGAAATGCTTTTGAATAATTTTTTTCCTGTAAGATGTCTAAATAAGTTTTGCTAAAGATCAGTGTGCATTATCTTATTTCCTGTCATCACAAAATTGAATGTTGTCCTACATGGCCATATAAAAATAGAGTTTGAAAAATAAACAATTGCTGTCAATCTGCCTTCCATTGAGGACCTGTATACTGCACGAGTCAAAAAGAGGGCCGGTAAAATATTTACTGACCCCTCGCATCCTGGACACAAATTGTTTCAACTCCTACCCTCAAAACGTCGCTACAGAGTACTGCACGCCAAGACAACTAGACACAAGAACAGTTTTTTCCCGAACGCCATCACTCTACTAAACAAATAATTCCCTCAAAACTGTCAGACTTTCTACTAAATCTGCACTTCTATTCTACTAGTTTTTCTCATCATTCCTATCACCCATTTCCTCCCATGTTGACTGTATGACTGTAACTTGTTGCGTATATCCTAAGATTTTTATTAATATTGCTTCTTCATTGCTTATTTGACCCCTATGACAATCATTAAGTGTTGTATCACATGATTCTTGACAAATGTATATTTTATTTTATGTACGTTGAGAGCATATGCACCAAGACAAATTCCTTGTGTGTCCAATCACACTTGGCCAATAAAATTCTGTTCTATTCTATTCTGTTCTATTCTATTCTAATGTAATCAAAACAATGGTTAAGTATAAAAGGTTCACAAAATGCAGAGTGACTGATTGAAATGTAAAACTGTTCTGAAGTGATTTAAGAGTTCTAAGGAAGGGACATAGAGCAGAATGAATGAAATAAAATAAGTGATGATTGCTGTGGTGTGAAATTTAAGTGAGGGAAGACATACTGTAGAAATTATTGAAGTTGAAGAATGAGATTGAAATTATTGAAGTTGAAGAATGAGATTGAAGTAAATAATATCAATATTAGTGTATTGGGGGAAAGGAGAAAAACAATGCTGTGAAAATGCTAAAAAATGAAAACTCTATGACTAGTGTTGTGGTTAGCTCTGGCCCAGCTCCTGCCCCAAGGACTGTGGATTCTAAACAGAGCCATTACAGAATTTAAAGGGCACTATTGTTCACTGTGTACAAAGAACTTAACAGTGGATATACATTGTACTGATAAAATGTATTCACTAAAGAGACATAAAACAAGATAAATCAATGACATGGGCAAGAATTGCATGCCCAATTGGCAAAATAAAACCTAGGACCATATTGTTTAGTAACATACAGAAGAGGCTTCCATCCTACAGTGGATAGAGAATTGTTAAATGATGATTGATGTTGATGAAAATGATAACGATGATGTATTATATAGAGGTGAAGATGAAATTTAAAAAATTACATGGTGTGTTTTGTGCTAGAAATTAGGAAAAAGGGCAGAGAAAGATAAGGAAAGAGTATTATATGTCCCATCAACACTTGGCCAATCCTTTAGAGAGAATATTAGCCTACATTTATGTTATTCCACCAAGCGGGGGGAAATCAGCACACAAAAAGTCAAAGTCAGTAAAGCAGTCACGAAACACAACGATCAGATAATCCTCCACAATGGCCAAACCCACAGGCTGCTATTTATAGCAGCCTCACTAATTACCACAGCCCCACCCAACCACAGGTGGCCTCATTTTCTTTGATAATAATCTCTCAGTTGTTGTTGCCTATGCATCGCTCTCCGCATGTGTGGCTGTATCATTAACTCTTGTTGCGAATCCAAGGAGGAGCTAGATAATGGATCTCCTTCTGAGCTGTCTGCCTCCCTGTCACTCATGTCTTCTTGGTCAGAGGAGCCTTCATCAGCAGATTCCACCGGGGGGGGGCAAAACAGGCATGCAGCATGTGGATGTCTCCCCCACATCCACAGTCCTTGGGGCAGGAGCTGGGCCAGAGCTAACCACAACACATATCAGATGAGTAAATACGATGGCACCTGTCTAATGATTGTATTTTATTTTAAAAGGAGGTAAAGCTGCATTTTTAACAGCCGCTGACGGGCATAGTTGCTATTACTGCTGTTATTAAACACAGATGGATAGTTATAAGTAAAAAGAAACCTCTGATTTTTCAAACCACAGTTCCTCAGCATAAAAAGGGGGTGAATATAAATAATCATTGATTGATAAAGTTATTGCATTAAAGGGGACAAGCTAGACTAGACAACACATCAAAAATTGTCTGACCACTGACAGATGTGAAGAACTGAATCCAAAAAAACTGAGTACCGGCTAGAGCATCTGCAAAACTTCCAAATACTGCCTGGTGAGGAAAATATGGTCTTCCTTCAGGACTTTGGCAGTTGGAGAGCAGACAGGAAAAAAAGAGAGAATGCGGTTAATTGTCTAAGAACAAATGACAGCCTATCATTTGATGTTAAAATCATTTGTAATCTTGTTTCAGTTTAGCATTTTGTTTCTGTTAATCAAATTTGGCTATTTTGCTCTGCATTTTCAATATGCACACCGAAAGCCAAACATATTTTCAGAAGCCCTTTTATTATTTCAGCCCAGATTTAATTTGTTGGGGGAAAATAAATCCAATATGTTGACTGCTCACATAACGGTCTTAAAGGTACAGTACAAGTGAGTTTCAATAAGCGGATTCTAGTATGAACAAAGAATGGACTAAGAGTGAATACGGTAATTCGTAGATATGAATATTAACTAAATGAGTTTATTTGATTCACATTTAAATGTAAACGTATAGATTAGATTAGATTAGATTAGATTTATTGGATTTATATGCCGCCCCTCTCCGAAAACTCGGGGCGGCTCACAACAATATAAAAACAATACATAATAACAAATCCAATACCCACCAATCCAATTACAATTTTAAGCTAAAAATTCATAAAAACAACCCCAGAATATTAAAACATGCATACATACAATCAATCTAACACCAAAACAACATGGGCAAGGGGGAGATGTTTCAGTTCCCCCATGCCTGACAGCAGAGGTGGGTTTTAAGGAGTTTGCGAAAGGCAAGGAGGGTGGGGGCAATCCTAATCTCAGGGGGGAGCTGGTTCCAGAGGGTCGGAGCCACCACAGAGAAGGCTCTTCCCCTGGGTCCCGCCAGACGACATTGTTTAGTCGACGGGACCCGGAGAAGGCCAACTCTGTGGGACCAAACCGGTCGCTGGGATTCGTGCGGCAGAAGGCGGTCCCGAAGATATTCTGGTCCGGTGCCATGAAGGGCTTTATAGGTCATAACCAACACTTGTTCCACATTTTAAAATCACACAAATTTTAGTTTTACAGAAACTAAAATTATTTTTATTTTAAAGTAATTGGAATGCATATGCAACCAGAGGCAATTGTATAAGTGGTTGAAATAAAAGTAAATCATAGGTACACATGGAAGGAAGGAATATAATCAGTAATGGGCAGCCAAAAATTTTACTGCCACACTGTGGGTGTGGCTTATTTTGTGGGTGTGGCTTGATGGTCATGTGACTGGGTAGGAGTGGCTTACCCGACATGCGACCATGTATGAGTGGCTTGAATGATCATCATCGTTCAAGTGAACTCTTAAGTCCTCGAATTACAACCTCATCAGTATCGCTCACTGGGATGACAATTTGCTTGGCGTTTCCCATGCTCTACCTCCTGGGTTTTTTTAATATTTATATCCAATAAATTTTTTTTTTTTAAAAAAAAAGAAAGGTTGGTGAAAATGATGGAACTTGCAGAGATAGCTAAATTTACTTCTAGATTAAAGATTAAAGAAAAGACAGTACATGTGTTTATTAATGACTAGAAACCTCTAATGAAATAAATAAACAGAAAAAAATAAATTTATGTTTTTGATTATTAGATAGAGTAGTTTATAAAATAACAGAGGCTCAAATGTAACTTGAGAGAAGACAATTTATAACTTTACTTATCACTCCTGTAAAGGAAATTGAAAGCTGCTTCTTTATATCTTTCTGTCTTTCTTTTCTGTTTTTATTTTTGCTCTTCTTGCTCTTTTTGCACCCATAGTTTTTTATTTCTTGCTTGCAAGGAAATTACGTGGAAAAATTATTAAAAGACTCCTTTCGTAATGAATGAAAGATGAAAGATAAAAAAGTAATTGGAAAACTGCTTGAAACAGCCTGAAAAGTATGCAAAATTAGAGTAATAGAAAAATTGAAAAAAATGATATTTAATGGAGTGATGAAGTGAAAATAAATCACTAGATAAAAACGTATATAAGATTCTGCTTCACAGTGAGTATAAAATATAATATACTACAAATAATTGAGAATCATTGAGTCTGTCATCTGCACCTCTATAACTGTCTGGTTTGGTGCTGCAACCCAACAGGACCGACACAGACTTCAGAGGATAATCAGAACTGCAGAAAAAGCAATTGCTGCCAACCTGCCTTCCATTGAGGACCTGTATACTGCACGAGTCAAAAAGAGGGCAGGTAAAATATTTACTGACCCCTCACATCCTGGACACAAATTGTTTCAACTCCTACCCTCAAAACGTTTCTACAGAGCACTGCACACCAAGACAACTAGACACAAGAACAGTTATTTTTTTCGAACGCCATCACTCTACTAAACAAATAATTCCCTCAACACTGTCAGACTTTCTACTAAATCTGCACTTCTATTCTACTAGTTTTTCTCATCATTCCTATCACCCATTTCATTACATGTTGACTGTATGACTGTAACTTGTTGCTTATATCCTAAGATTTTTATTAATATTGCTTCTTCATTGCTTATTTGACCCCTATGACAGTCATTAAGTGTCGTACCACATGATTCTTGACAAATGTATACAGTGATCCCCCGCTCGTTGCGAGGGTTCCGTTCCAGGGCCCCCCGCAACGAGCGGGTTTTCGCGAAGTAGCGCTGCGGAAGTAAAAACACCATATGCGCATGTGCAGGTGGTGTTTTTACTCCCGCAGCGCTAGCGAGGAGCCGAAGATTGGGGGCGGCGCAGCTGTTTTAAAACGTCGCCGCCGGCATGGGGGGCTTCCTAGCAGCCCCCCAAACCCGGGTTGGGGGTCCGGGGGGTGCTGGCAAGCCCCCCATGCCGGCGGCGACATTTTAAAACAGCCGCACCGCCCCCAATCTTCGGCTCCTCGCTAGCGGGCAGGCAGGCGGCGGACAAGTCGTTCGCTGGCGTTGGCTCTCGCCGCTTTTGAGCTGAGTCCTGGAGCGAATTCGCTTCAGGACTCAGCTCAAAAGCGCCGAGAGCCAGCGCCAGCGAACGGCTTGTCCGCGCTGGCTCTCGCCGCTTTCGAGCTGAGTCCTGGAGCGAATTCGCTTCAGGACTCAGCTCAAAAGCGCCGAGAGCCAGCACCAGCGAACGGCTTGTCCGCGCTCGCTCTCGCCGCTTTCCAGCTGAGTCCTGGAGCGAATTCGCTTCAAGACTCAGCTCGAAAGCGGCGAGAATGAACGGCGTGGGCGGGTGAAGGGCGGGCGGCAGCGAGGAGTTTGCGTGGGCGGTGGGGAAACTCCTTGCTGATGCCCGCTGCTCGCTCTCCCGCCAGCAAGAGGGGGAAGACCCAGGGAAGCCGCCCAGCAGCTGATCTGCCGGGCGCCATCTACGCATGCGTGCCCATAGAAAAAAAGGGCATACATGCGCAGATGGTGTTTTGACTTCCGGGTTGAAAAATCGCAAATTACCCTGTTCGCAATGGTCGGGGACGCAATAACCGGGGTATTACTGTATTTTATTTTATGTACGCTGAGAGCATATGCACCAAGACAAATTCCTTGTGTGTCCAATCACACTTGGCCAAAAAAATTCTATTCTATTCTATTCTATTCTATTCTATTCTATTATATCCTAAGATTTTTTATTAATATTGCTTCTTCATTGCTTATTTGACCCCTATGACAATCATTAAGTGTTTTACCATATGATTCTTGACAAATGTATATTTTATTTTATGTACGCTTAGAGCATATGCACCAAGACAAATTCCTTGTGTATCCAATCACACTTGGCCAATAAAAATTCTATTCCATTCTAATGTAATCAAAACAATGGTTAAGTATAAAAGGTTCACAAAATGCAGAGTGACTGATTGAAATATAAAACTGTTCTGAAGTAATTTAAGAGTTCTAAGGAAGGGACATAGAGCAAAATGAATGAAATAAAATAAGTGATGATTGCTGTGGTGTGAAATTTAAGTGAGGGAAGACATACTGTAGAAATTATTGAAGTTGAAGAATGAGATTGAAATTATTGAAGTAGAAGAATGAGATGGAAGCAAATAATATCAATATTAGTGTATTGGGGGGAAAGGAGAAAAACGATGCTGTGAAAATGCTAAAAAATGAAAACTCTATGACTAGTGTTGTGGTTAGCTCTGGCCCAGCTCCTGCCCAAAGGACTGTGGATGTGGGGGAGACATCCACATGCTGCAGGCCTGTTTTGCCCCCCCACGGTGGAATCTGCTGATGAAGGCTCCTCTGACCAAGAAGACATGAGTGACAGGGAGGAGGAGAGTGTGGCAGACAGCTCAGAAGGAGATCAATTATCTAGATCCCCCTTGGATTCAGAACAAGAGTTAATGATACAGCCACGCATGCGGAGAGCGATGCATAGGCAACAACATGTATGCCGCCCCGAGTCTGCGGAGAGGGGCGGCATACAAATCTAAATAAATAAATAAATAAACAACTGAGAGATTATTATGAAAGAAAATGAGGCCACCTGTGGTTGGGTGGGGCTGTGGTAATTAGTGAGGCTGCTATAAAGAGCAGCCTGTGGGTTTGGCCATTGTGGAAGATTATCTGATCATTGTGTTTCATGACTGCTTTACTGACTTTGACTTTTTGTGTGCTGATTTTTCCCCGCTTTGAAACTAAACCAGAGCAAAGTGTGTTTCACTTTGTGAAAGAAGAAGGACTGTGAATTGCCTCACAGCTGCAAGCTAAGTATCACAGAACTGATAAGGGACTTGTACAAATTACCAGTTTGTTTGGAGACGAGTGCTCTTTACTATACCAAAAGAGGGCTTGGTTTAAGTGAATTTTCATTATAAAGAACATTGTTTTGAATTTTCAAACGTGTGTGTGCCTGAAATTTGTACCTGTGAATTTTTGGGAGGAGTCTACCAGAGAGCCCGACAGAACAGACTAGATATTATAGTGGACAACAAATTTGTTGTTTGGATTAAGACAACAAGCTAGAAACCAAGAGTTCTAGTCCTGCCTTAAACAAAAAGCCAGATGGATCATTCAGCTTTCCAATTCAACTTTCCCTCATGGAAACACGATGGAAACGATAGCTAACCTGCTGTATTAACTTATTTTTAAGTTTGTCCAGACATTTTTATTCCCATTGAAGAAGGAAGCACTTTTATAGTTAGCCATTTTTGATTCTTCTTCTTCTTAAAAAAAAAAAGCCATTTATTCCTAGTGGCAAACGGTATGATATCCAGTATTTTTCCACCAATATATTAAAATTTACTTACACATCATTAGTAAACATTTCTCCAAAGTACACATATTCATTTGCTCTAATTTTTCTTTATGTTCACATAACTCGTAATTGTTTTCTCCATTTTCCCTGTCAAAAAAAAATTACCTTGTTCTTTGACAAATTAATTTTCAGGACTCAAATTAGTTCGCTGACATAATACTATAACCTGTACTACAATTAAGATGAGATAATTTTAAGGACCAGTTATTATAATAACAGTCACAACTACAACAATGAAAGGACATAATCTTAACTTTAGACTTTAAGCACATATCATCTCCCCTCTAAATAATAAATAATGTGACACATTACATAGAGTTACCTATCTTAAGTACATACAATTATTGTATTAACTGTTTTTTTTTAAAAAAAATAAAGTAATCTGAGATCTTGCATAAAAGATGTCACAAAACCTGCAGGTGAAGGTGATGACTTTGGTCACGTGAGGGAAAGATGTTAGAAAGGTAAAAATTAAACAAGGTGGAATTAAATTCATCTAAACTTCAGACTACACAGAGGTAGGCTCTTCAGGTATAGAAAATCCCACTTAAAGGCGCTAATAATGTTTCTCTCCAAGAGACATAATTAAATGGATTTATTGACAACATGTGAAATAACGTTTAACGTAGTGGTTAGGAACAAGTTCTAATTGACCCTCAAGTACAGAATGGAACCAGTCATTTTCTCTCAACCCAATATTAGAAAGCTGTTGGTCTGCAGAAAGGAAGAGTAATATGAACTGAAGCTCCTGAATAAAAAATGTTGTACTAATCTAACAAATAAAGAAATGAGCACTACAAATACCATTTTATGGACTTGGTGATGTAATCATTTATAAACTCCCTTATTCTTTCTTTTGGTTGTATTGATTGACCAATGCCGTGCACTTACCTGCTTTTAAAGTTTATCATTTTCATTGTTTTCCACTTGGCTCTACATATTGTTGTATTCCCTATATTCCCTATTTCCCTATATTTTGTTCATCGGTTGTGTTATTTGTTTCTAACTATGTGAACTGATAAAAATCACAAATGTGAGATAAGCAGGTATGTAAATTGAATTAATTAATAAATTAGATACATACTTTTTAAAAATGGAGAAATAATTTAATTATTTTGCTCTGTGATACCAGCACAATATTGATTGATTAATAATTTTTTTTAAAAAACCTGCTATTGTTACAAAAGAAGAAGTTGTTGAAAGCAAAAATAAGGAACATAAAGACCCCCACTGGCTTAGTTGATCAAGTTTTAAAAAGATATGGTGTTATTTCTGGTAACCCATAATGGACTTTTGTTGACCATGATCAGAGGACAGAACTGTAAGACTCTGGTGATAGATATGAAATGAAATATGAATTAAAAAGCGTTTTCTTGAACATTAAGAAAAGGTGGTAAATTGTTAGAATTGTTTATAGTTGTGATGAAGAGGGCCAATAAGTCCAATAAACTTAAGCATTAGTAAATGAAATATTTACCCTTCTTTTTCTTATAGTATTCACATGGCATTGATTTAATTATTTTATTTTAAAGAGTTATAGTGATCTTTTGTGCCAAGGAGATCAATGGTAAATGAATGTTGTTAAAAACAGGACTGCAAGTATTTTGACAGTGCATGGAATATTTTATGAAATCCAAAGGTATACTAAATGTTTAGTTGCATCAAACATTCTTCTTCATCCCATAATAATTCATTCTATTCACCTTACATTCCATGTTGAAAATTGGTAGACTCTCATGAACATAGTTCAGATAAATTGATACTACTTTTCAAAACTGCTAATCTGTGCTAATGTTGTTTGGTAATTGTTCTGCCGGGCTCTCAGGTAGAAGCCTCCCGAAAATTCACGGGTACAAATTTCAGACACACACATGTTGGAAAATTCAAAACAATGTCCTTTATCACAAAATTCAAAAGAAACAAAGCAGCCTTTTTGTATTGCAAAGAGCACTCTTCCCCAAAACAACCTTGTCGGCTGTACAAGTCCCTTAATCAGTCCTTAAGTACTTAGCTAGTAGCTGTGAAGAAACGTCACAGCCGTCCTTCTTCCCACGAAGTGAAACACACACACACTTTACTCTGCTTTGGTGTCAAAGGCGTGAAAAAATCCACAAAGTTCAGACACAGCGAGGCACGATCCTGAAGAACTGCGATCAGATAATCTTCCACAACGGCCAAACTAGCACGCTGCTATTTATAGCAGCAGCTCTAATTACTGGAGCCCCACCCAAACACAGGTGCCCTCTCTTATCTCCTGTAATATTTCCTCAATTGGTCTCTTCGATGCATGAGTCTGCACCTGCGTGGGTCTAACACTTCGTCATCTGTATCGACCGAAGATAATGGAGATTGGCTTCCTGGGCTGTGTGCCAAGCCCCCTTCTTCCAAGTCACCCCCACCTTCTTCTTCGTCTGAGGAAACTGCACTCCCTGACTCTGCCGGCAACAAAACAGGCCTAGGACATGTTGACGTTTCCCCTGCCTCCATCTCCACATTCCCTGGGGCAGGAGCTGGGCCAGAGCCAACCACAACAGTAATAGACTGGCAACAGCTGTTAGAATGTTGTCCCTATAAGTCATAGAGTGAAGATGGGAAAATCCTTAATAAAATGTTGTCAGAAGCTACAGGTGGAAAATAAAAGAGCTCTTGTGACCTGTAATCCTATTTCCTCATAAAACCATGGAGTGTACAGTCATTTCGTGGCTGAAATTAGATAACATGCTGGTAGTCCTCCACAATCATCTTATAGAGTTTGCTGCTATCACGTCTGGTGAAGAATTTAAAAAAGAGAACAACTGACCTCTTTCATTCCTTTCTTTCTAATTTGCTTTTGGAATTGCATATGAAATAGGAGCTAATCTAAATGAAGGAGGTTTTTTTAAAAAATAAATGATAAATGATAAACATTGCATAGTCAAGGTAAAGAAATTAAGATTTATAAGTATGGATCATAGTATTAATCGACAGCTTCTATTTTGTATAGGTCAAATGAGATTCAATGAGCCATTCTACAATCTAGTTAGATACCTAGTACATGTATGCATGTCCTGATTGATAGATAGATAGATAGATAGATAGATAGATAGATAGATAGATAGATAGATAGATAGATAGATTACATAGACAGACAGACAGACAGACAGACATAGATAGATAGATAGATAGATAGATAGATAGATAGATAGATAGATAGATAGATAGATAGCTTAGATAGATAGATAGATAGATAGATAGATAGATAGATAGATAGATAGATAGATAGATAGATAGATAGATAGATAGATAGCTTAGATAAGACAGACAGACAGAGAGAGAGAGAGAGAGATTAGATAGATAGATAGATAGATAGATAGATAGATAATTACATAGACAGACAGACAGACAGACAGACAGACAGACAGACAGACAGAGATAGATAGATAGATAGATAGCTTAGATAGATAGATAGATAGATAGATAGATAGATAGCTTAGATAAGACAGACAGACAGACAGATAGAGAGAGAGATTAGATAGATAGATAGATAGATAGATAGATAGATAGATAGATAGATAGATAGATAGATAGATAGATAGATAGATAGATAGATAGATAGCTTAGATAGATAGATAGATAGATAGATAGATAGATAGATAGATAGATAGATAGATAGATGGATGGATGGATGGATGGATGGATGGATGGATGGATAGATAGATAGCTTAGATAAGACAGACAGACAGACAGAGATTAGATAGATAGATGGATAGATAGATAGATAGATAGATAGATAGATAGATAGATAGATAGATAGATGATAGATAGAGAGGGGAGAGAGAGAAAGAGAAAGAGATAGGTATATAGAATCTAATAAAAAGCTATTAAGAGTTACGAATGAATTTTCTTCTTTTTTTAGACATTAAAAGGTAAGGCTAAATAGGTATTTCCCCCAATATATTGTTGAAATAAGGACATTGACAAGGCAGAATAAAAATAATAGTAGCAGTCTATAAGTGGGGTTTTATTCAAGGCTTAACGGTGATGAATGTATTGATTAACTGGACCAAAGTAGCATTTCTGATGTTGGGTTAAATAAAAGAAATAAGCCAAAATGATAGACAGACAGTATGAGTTTTGAAACAAGGCCATTCCAGTGGCAAGGTTTGTGATGAGAATCTTAAATATAGTCCTACAATCCAAAAAGGTGCTACTTATAGATTTTTTTTAAAAACCTATTAATTTCTATCTATCCTCTTTCGTTTTGGCAATATCCTTATATTACATTTCATAAGGAAATCTATTACTTCAGAAATACTATTATGCTCTATAGATAATTGTTTTCTACAACTGCTTGCATTTTAAACATAACAATATTATTAGTCAATGTGGACATGTTCATAGGTTCTGTTTTAAAATTCTTGTTCAATCTGAGATTACTGCATTTGATTTCTCATTAGCAGGTGTAGTAAATGCCCGAGGAAAATTAGATAGAGCTGAAAACGATTATTTATCGGCTTCAGAAGAAATAAATTGTCATTGCTGAAAATTTAATGCCGTCGGGTTTTGTTTTATTTTTATTTTTTCCTACTTGCACAAGGAGCACTATTGCTAATAGACTTCAGAGCTTGAAATAAATAAATCTTTGGAATCCTGTTGCATCTCAAGGGGTGTGACATTTGACAGTCTTTTATAGTGCCGAACGAAACAAGTTTGTGAGCTGGAATTCAATTGCGGTGTATTGATTCCTTGCATCAGTCATTATTCCCTGCTGATTGACAGCTGAAAATTGGTTACGTTAAGTATTTCATATGTTATATTGGCTGACATTTGCTTGCCTGCTCTTGTGTCAATATTGTTGTAAAGATCTCCAGCTCTATGAGATAGCAATATACACCGACTGTGGCTTTTGTGTGATGTTCCAGTGTTTTTCCTGACATAATTTAAGACATATTAAAAACCAGCAGCATCTCCCCTCTTGAGGAGCTTAATGCCAATATTATTGTCTTCCAGGAGAAGATCATGTATGCTCATAATCGGGTGCTAATTTGCACCCATGTGCTCATGTTTAGGCATTAGGTGCTATAACTGTAAAACTGAGCCTGATTGATTGATTCATGTCAAGCCTCATCTCAGCTCATGCGGCGGAAAGTCATGCGGCTGACCCTTTTTACACTAAAAAAAAAAAGAGGCATTCCCTGTTCCCTTCTTTCACCTAGAACCATCGCATTGACTGAATAATCTGTAATACATTAGTGCTGACATTTGTTAGGCAAGAATTAAACAAGCCACAGTAATTATTCCCCTGAATAAGAATTGTGTTTGGCTTCCAGCAGAGTTCCATTAAACGAATAATAGAATTGTCTGCCTCAACCCAGAGAGTGGTGAATATTCTCAGAGATAATGAGCTTCTTTAACTCTTTCGTGACTTGGGATCATGCTTTGCGAGGCAGAAGCAGGAGGAACCTCGTCGGACATGAATTGTTAGAGGTCAAGAATTAGCCCCAAAACAAAATGCAAACCAGCTCAAAGTCGCCGATGAGAAACACAAAGATCTTCTTACCTGTTCTGATAGGAGCCTCCAGAAAATTCAAGGGTACAAATTTCAGACACACACACACATTTGAAAATTCAAAACAATGTTCTTTATCACAAAATTCAAAATAAACTAAGCTCTCCTTTTGTATTGCAAAGAGCACTCATCCCAAATCAACCTGGTAGTTTGTATAAGTCCCTTATCAGTGCTTAAGTACTTAGCTTGCAGCTGTGAAGAAACATCACAGCCCTTCTTCTTCCACAAAGTGAAACACACACACACACTTTGCTCTGTTTTGGTTTCAAAGGCGTGAAAAATCAACAAAGTCCAGAAAACTGCAACACACGATTCCTGAAGAACTGCGATCAGATACTCTTCCACAACGGCCAAACCTACACACTGCTATTTATATCAACAGCACTAATTACTGGAGCCCTACCCAAATACAGGTGGCCTCTCTTATCTCCTGTAATATGTCCTTACTTGGTCTCTTCTACGCATAATTCTGCGCTTGCGTGGGTCCAAGACTTCTTCATCCGAATCAATGGAAGATAATGGAGATTGACTGCCTGGGCAGTGTGCCAAGCCCCCCTCTTCCAAGTCACTCCCACCTTCTCCTTCGTCCGAGGAAACTAAACTCTGAACTGACTCTGTCGGCAATAACACAAGCCTATGACATGTTGAAGTTTCCCCTGCATTTATTTTATTTATTTATTTATTTATTTATTTATTTATTTATTTATTTAGTTAGTTAGTTAGTTAGTTAGTTAGTTAGTTAGTTAGTCCAATACACAATGAGGGTTTTAGTGGGTATATATCTATATACACATAGTAAAATACATGATGAAGGTTATAGAGGAGATACTCATAGTAAAATATATCTAAGAAATAATAGAAAAGAAGGTATAGTAATAGAACATATCAATGAAAGAATAGAAGAAGAGATATAGGAATAGAAGAAAGGTATAGGAGATATAGGAGAGCAATAGGACAGGGGAGGGAAGGCACTCTAGTGCACTTATACTCGCCCCTTACTGACCTCTTAGGAATGTGGATAGGTCAACCGTAGATAATCTAAGGGTAAAGTGTTGGGGGTTTGGGGATGACACTATGGAGTCCGGTAATGAGTTCCACTCTTCGACAACTCGGTTACTGAAGTCATATTTTTTACAGTCAAGTTTGGAACGGTTAATATTAAGTTTAAATCTGTTGTGTGCTCTTGTGTTGTTGTGGTTGAAGCTGAAGTAGTCGCCGACAGGCAGGACGTTGCAGCATATGATCTTGTGGGCAATACTTAGATCTTGTTTTAGGCGTCGTAGTTCTAAGCTTTCAAGAACAAGGATTGATAGTCTGCTTTCGTAGGGTATTCTGTTTCGAGTGGAGGAGTGAAGGGCTCTTCTGGTGAAGTATCTTTGGACATTTTCAAGGGTGTTAATGTCTGAGATGCGATATGGGTTCCAAACAGATGAGCTGTATTCGAGAATGGGTCTGGCAAAAGTTTTGTAAGCTCCTGGGGCACGAGCTGGGCCAGAGCCAACCACAACATTACCAGAACTCAATCCACCATCTAATCCTCATTTGTGTCACAGGCTTTGGTGACATTTGGTGACTAATTTTGCACAGTAAGTTCCATTCTAGAAAATGGTATTTCACACTGGTAGAAAGGGGAAAACGGTTTCACATTGGCATCGGGTTTCAAAATAAATGTATCATGCATTCCTAAAGATATCTACAATATTACTGAGCTGTGGGAAGTGGGTACACGATAAAGACTGAAGTCTCTCAATGCTCCCCCACCACTACAAATTCTTGTGTATCTTCTTAGTAAGATAAACTGGACACATTTTGCATAGTATTTCCAGCAGCAGATATTTATTCTCAGTAATTTTCCTGCCTCTACACTGTGAAGGGTTTAATTTATTTCTACCTGTCTTCCTTTTATTGCAGATAATTGCCAATTGTAAGTAACCATTGTTTAGTTTGCTCTTCTGTGGTATTTATTTCTAGTTAACTGTTTATATAATTGCCACCTTAAGCAAGCTCATAGAAATAATATTTTCAAACCCTCCCTGAAGAACATCCATCCCTGCTCCCCAAACACACATATTGGCCAGCAACTCCCTTGAGAAGCTTTTCAAAGATTGCAGGAAGCTGCAAAGGGAGGAGGGAAATAAGAAATTTTCTTTCTGTAAACTTCCTTTATTAACCTCATGGGAAATTAAAACAAGCAGTAGACTCATCAAGAATTCATCAAATGGCTTACGCAGAGATACCTATCTGTACCAAAGCATGAGGTGTAAGCATATGTGGCAAAAATTACTCATTTTAGGGGTGAATTCATCAGATAGATCCAAGATTGTCTGAATGATTATTACTCTCTATACCCAGCATTTTAAAAACCTGTACAATAATACTGTTTATCTAACTACTGCATGGTGGGAGGAAGGGGGTATCTGCTATTTGATTCTGTTCATACGCTGAAGGTTTTATTTTACAGTGCAAGTTAGCTACGAAAAGTTGCTTCATTTCACTTTTTAAATTTGTTTTTCAATCAGTTCAGCACTAATTCTGACTGCAGGTTTTGGAATAATACCTGCCGGTGTCTTCATCCCCGGCACGTTTTGCAGCAGGGCCAGGGGACACGATCTCTGGTGAAGCCGCCATCTTGGGAAAGGCCGAGATCTCGCGAGACTTCGCGAGATCTCGGTTAACATCAGGAGGCTTCGGCCTGCCTGATGACGAGTCCAGGGCGGAGCCTGCCAGCCCTATAAAAGGGCTGGGCAGGCTCGAAAACCTCTTTTCGCCCTGGACTCAGCAAGCGAACACCCACCCGCCCTCCCTATCTTTCAGTGTGCCACTGAGGGTCGCCCTAGGGGGCCGAATAGGAATTTTTGGCGGTCTTGGCATTTGCTACGACCGTTTTTCGCCTATTCCACACTGCCGCAACGGATAGGTGGTTAGGGGGTGCTTTGCCCCTGTTTAGGCTAATTGGCTTACCTTTGGTCATTTGGGTAGGCAGGTTAGGGGCGGAAAACTGGGTGGTGGTTTAGCAACTGCGTGTTCTCCGTTGGGCATCTTTGGGGATGATTGATCGGTTCTCTCCAAAGGCTTGTGGTTTGAGCGACCTGAGCAATTGGGGGGAACCTGTCTTTGGGTCCCGCCCATTTAATTCCCCTTGTAGGAGTTAGCAGGCGGGACCTCCCACATGCAAGTGCATGGCAGTGACTCAGGTGAGGGCATGGTCCCTAACCTGGATCAGTATGGAGCTAAGCCCATAGGTTGCCCCAGAAGTTTTTCTGACGTCATTTTCCGCCCCGGAAGCAATTGTTTGACCCTGCGGGTCCTTGTTAGGGTTATAGTTAATTATGCTAATTTATGCTAATTTATTTAATTAAATTATGCAAATTTAATTAATAAAAATGACCCAGTTTTAAATCCAGTTCTTGTGTCGTGTCGTTACTCCGCCTCTTCTGCAAAATGCAATGCACAATCAGAATGTGTACTGAATGTGTTATCCAACTTCTACTAACTTAGGTTTTATATTTTACAACTGTGTTGTTCTACAAAGAGCAAAGGAATATGATTTCCTTGGTTTTCATAATAGTTTAAAATATTTATTTATTTATTTAATTTATTTATTTATTGTTAGAGTTGAAAGGGACCATGAAGGCCATCGAGTTCAACCCCCTGCCAAGCAGGAACCCTATACTACACCTATCAAGTGGCAGTTCAATCTTCTCTTAAAAATGTCCAGAGTGTTGGAGTTCACAACGTCCGCTGGTAGGTTGTTCCATTGGTTGATCGCTCTGACCCTCAGGAAGTTCCTCCTTATCTCCATGTTGAATCTCTCCTTGGTCAGCTTCCAGCCGTTGTTCCTCGTCCGGCCCTCTGGTGCCCTGAAGAATAAAGTGATCCCCTCCTCTCTGTGACATCCCCTCGTATACTTGTAGACTGCTATCATGTCCGCTCTGGCCCTCCTTTTCTCTAGGCTATCCATGCCCAATTCCCTCAGTCTCTCTTCGTAAGTCTTGGTTTCCAGTCCCTTAATCATCTTGGTTGCTCTTTTTTGCACCTTCTCCAGAGTTTCAATGTCTCTTTTGAAGTGTGGTGACCAGAACTGAATACAGTACTCCAGGTGTGGTCGGACCAGGGTGTAGTAGAGTGGTATTAAGACTTCCCTGGTCTTGGAGTGTATTCCCCTGTTGATGCAGCTTAGTTGATGCAGCTTAATACAAATTGTGCACAGTACTATATGCGAGGACGCTTCCTATATAACCTGTATGGTGGGGATAAAGTCTTGCTCAATGAGGGATTATACATACAGATAAACTAAATTGCTACTCTGGTCATAGGAAAAGTATTCAGGAGATAGCTAAAAGAAAATTTAGAATGAAGCTATACCTATCTAGGTGATCTAGATAGTGTCTAGGTAATCTGGACAATATCTAGATGAACAGATAAAAGTTTATCAAAGAGAGATCCAAACTATGAGTAAAGATAATTTTCCTTGAATCTCGAAGTTTGGGTGCTCAAACATTGGAAGCTTTTAAGAAGACACCGGAGACCCATTTGTCCAGAATGGTATAGGGTTTTCAGTTTGAGCAAGGGGTTTGACCCTCCAAGGTCCCTTACAACTCTATTCTGTATCTGTAGATTTCAGATGATTTGTTAAGTAAACGGGAGAGGAAGAGAGAGAGAAAGAGGGAGGGAGAGAGGGAGAATTGTCATTATAATTTCTTTTACATATTGACTTAATCAGAGCCAATATTAACTGACCTAGATCAAGTAATATATAGCTTCCTTTATCACAGCAAACCAGATGAAGATGAAAATGGTAGGAGTTCACCAGTGTTTTTATTCACTTATGTTTAACAATGAGGGAGAGTTCAGGATGCCTGATTAGAATTCTCCAAAGGAGAATCACCAGGTGATAGTTTTATGTGTAGAGGTCAACAGGTGAAGGCCAGTGAGCAGCCTTCCTTTTCGGTCACATTGGTGATGTCATGAAAGAGCCAGGTTCCATTGCAGGGTGATTGGCATTGAATACATCATGAGACTTAAAGTTCAAACTCAGTGGAGGAAATATCATCAAAGCGATTAATACTTGGGACATTCCAGTCATTAGATGCACTACCAGAGTAGTGGACTAGACTCAAGCAGAACTAAAAGTCATGGATAGGAAGAAGAAGAAGAAGAAATGAAGAAGAAGAAGAAGAAGAAGAAGAAGAAGAAGAAGAGGAAGAGGAAGAGGAAGAGGAAGAGGAAGAGGAAGAGGAAGAGGAAGAAGAAGAGGAGGGGGAGAAAAGAAGAGGAAGAGGAAGAAGAAGAAGAGGAGGAGGAAGAAAAGAAGAGGAAGAGGAAGAAGAAGAAGAAGAAGATACTTTTTTAAGTTTCAGGTTTAATGAATAAAAGAAATAATTATAATTGTTGTGCTTGGCTCCAGGCCAGTTCCTGTAGCTGCGGATTTTGATGTGGAACAGTGGGAGTCATCTGTTTAGAGAAGGCCAGTCTGGTTGCAACAAGATGCCTCAGACAGTGAAGCCGAATCTCAGGCAGAGGAAGGCAGTGAGGGGGGAGAGACAGACAGGGGAATGGGTGCAGCCAGCCCCCCAGCTTGAGGGTCCTCGGACTCAGAAGGGGAGGACGTCATGAACAACCCTATGTTGAATCCCCGAGTACCATAGAGACCTACAAGAAAAACCAAACGAAGAACAGAAAAGAGAACTGAGAAGGAAAAGAATTATATGGTTGGTACATTTAAAAGAAAATAGCAAACAGAGCAGATAATTAGACAATGGCTAACAGCATTAAAGTTGAAGAAACAGTCAGCAGGGCTAATTCTGGCTGAGTAAGTCCAAGCCTTAAGTATAAATACATACAACGCCAGAATAGAGATGACAGCAACAGGCAGCAAATGCCACCTGTGTAAAGAAGCTGAAGAAATAGTAGACCACCCAATTAGCTGCTCTGAGAAGATTGCACAGACTGTCTGTAAATAGCAGCATGACAAAACAGCAACAATGGTACATGGGAATATTTTCAAGAAATACCACTTGCCTACAAGCAAGAATTGGTAGGACCACAACACAGACCAACAGAAAATAAAGAAAACTAAAATGTTCTGGGAATTCAAACAGACAAGCAATTGCCATATAACACCCCAGAATTGGCAATTGTTGATAAGAAATGCAAACAAGCATTGATAGTGGACATTGCAGTACCTGGAGACAGCAGAATAGGAGAGAAAGAACTGGAGAAAATTGCAAAATATAAAGATCAGAAAGCAAGGTTAGTATCTCAGGGACCGCCTTCTGCTGCACGAATCCCAGCGACCAGTTAGGTCCCACAGAGTGGGCCTTCTCCGGGTGCCGTCAACTAAACAATGTCGTTTGGTGGGACCCAGGGCCTTCTCAGTGGCGGCCCAAGTCCTCTGGAACCAACTCCTCCCAGAGATTAGAATTGCCCCCACCCTCCTTGCCTTTCGTAAGCTGCTTAAAACCCACCTCTGCCACCAGGCATGGGTGAATTGAGATACACTTTCCCCCTAGGCCTTTACAATTTTATGCATGGTATGTCTGTATGTATGATTGGTTTTTATATAATGGGTTTTTAACTGTTTTTAGTATTGGATTATTGTCATACACTGTTTTATTACTGTTGTTAGCCTCCCCGAGTCTGCGGAGAGGGGCAGCATACAAATCCAATAAATAAATAAATAAAATAAATAAATAAATTATCACCATCACTTTGTGACACAAAGAACCTTATCCATATTTTTTCCTCTGTTCAGTCATTTTTTTTTCTCTGCTCTATGTTAAAGCCTCTTGATAGTGCTATATTTTTCTCTCTTTTATTTTTATCAAAATATTTTCAATAGGCTATTTATGTTCCAATTCCTGGATTTTTCTGGAAATGCAAAGAAACATCCCTACATTTCCTCTTGTACCTGTTCCTTTGAGTAAAATTATTTATAATAACGACCACAACATTAACCTTTAAAGCCCTACATGGCATTGGGCCAGAATACATCCGGAACCGCCTTCTACCGCATGAATCCCAGCGGCCGATAAGGTCCCACAGAGTTGGCCTTCTCCGGGTCCCGTCGACCAAACAATGTCGTTTGGCGGGCCCCAGGGGAAGAGCCTTCTCTGTGGTGGCTCCGGCCCTCTGGAATCAACTCCCCCTAGAGATTAGAACGGCCCCCACCCTCCCTGTCTTTCGCAAATTACTCAAGACCCACCTTTGTCACCAGGCATGGGGGAGTTAGGATATTCCTTCCCCTAGGCCATTACAAGCTATGTATGGCATGTTTGTGTGTATGTTTGGTTTTTATAATAAGGGTTTTTAGTTGTTTTATTAAATTGGATTGTTACATGTTGTTTTTTATCATTGTTGTTAGCCGCCCTGAGTCTGCAGAGAGGGGCGGCATACAAATCCAATAAAAATAATAATAATAATAATAATAATAATAATAATAATAATAATAATAATAATAAATAAATAAAACTTTTAAAAAACTTTCAGAAAGCACAATTTTTGGTGTAAAAGCACAATGTTTTCCATTTTAAAAAACATTATTATGCTCCTTTTTACATTCTCTGACATTCTCCACTTTTTATGTTTAATTCTACTCTGCTAATTTGCTCTAAGAAGCGTTAAATTCTTATACAGAATCGTGTTTGCCAGGATTGGTGGAAACAATGGGCTAGAAAACTAGGGTAACAACGTGTCACATTTTTGTCTTCGGAAGAGAGAATTTGCCTTATTTGTTTCATATTTCCCTAAAGCCTTGAGAAGAAATTTGCCTCCAGCAACTTAGCTGCCTAACTCTTCCACATCCATCTTCTGGATGTCACCTGCTAAGGTAAGGAGCCTGAAAAACCCTGGACACTCTATGTATGGGTGGCCTTTTGTTTACGGCAGACAAAGACAAAATCCTCCGGATTACTCGAAGATATCATATAACACACAAGATGGAGCTACTATTATTCTCTTCTAAGACATATTGTGTTTCCCTTGGGCAGAGAAAAGTACAAGCAGCCAATCCTGGGAGGGCAGGTCCTATTAAAGATTTATGCAAGCCTGAATTATTTGGCTTTAAACTTTGTCTTCCTCCATTTTTTTAATAAGAAGGATGCTTTTTTTAGACACTGCAACCTGAAGTAGATGGTATCACCTGTAATCCTTGGCTTAAGCAGAGAGCTTCTAAATGGATTGAATTAGGTGCAAGACAGAACTATTTTTTTTTCCTTTCCCTCAAGGCCCACCATCACTTTTCCCCCCCTATTATTTGTGCTTTTAAGGATTCCACTAATGCAGCATTCAAGGTGGGTCTTAAAATTGTACGTCTTTCAAGCCTCTCCTTCCAAAAAGCATGTTTAGAAGTGGTTGATGTCTGTAAACATTTTATCAAAGCTTAGTCCTTTGATTTTATGCATTTAAGGATGGATATCGTAAGAGTGATTTTTGGGGATTGCGGAGGGCAGATCAGGAAAAAAAAGGCTATCTGTAACATTATTGCAGCGGGAAGCTCTGTACTTTTAAGATATGAGATCAATTAAAACTTGTTGTATTTGTATATTATTATTATTATTATTATTATTATTATTATTATTATTATTATTTATTTATTTATTGTTCTGTCTGGGTCCCCCCAGACGCCAACACCAACCACAAAGAGTAGCCAGACACACTGGTAAAAAAGCAAAGGCAGTTTATATACTGGGAAGCAAACACAGGTAACAAAAACTGTTCTTACAGACAGGAACATGATGAAGCTTCACAGAGGTTTCACGAAGGCCAGGCAATAAAACAAGATTCTTGCTGGCAAAAACAACACTGGAGATAATAAAACCCACGCCTCCCCCAAGTCTTCCAGCCTTCTAGGCCACAAGCCAAGATCAGAGATGCCAAGAATCGAAGCAAGGTCACAGGACTCCCAGTTGATAACTCTCCACAAGACTGTAAGGGCGGGCCTGCCTTTTCAACCCTGCTGAGGAGAACCACACCCAAACCCAGTTGTTGCCAATTCAGGGATGGAAATACCTTTCTAATTGGCCCCTTATTTGAGCTGCACGTCTCTGCCTCATGTCTATTATAGCCTGTGCGTCTTCATCCAATGAATCCAGGCTACTAGCTGGGGAGAGGCCCCCCCGGGGGTCTCAGGCTGCTCTCCCTCCTTCTCTTCCTGACGTTCCTCTCCCCCGTCTGCCTGGTCCTCCCGCTCCTGGTCACTGTCCTCCTCCTCTGGGCCTGGATCCGGCAGAGCTCCAGACAGTCCCTGAGGAGCCTCAGGCTGCATCACAACATTTATTAAATGTATATGCCGCCCCTCTCTGTAGACTCGGGGCGGCTCACAACAATAGTGGCAAAAAAATGTAATACAAATCTAATAATTTAAACTAAAAACCCATAATTTAAAA
This sequence comes from Erythrolamprus reginae, assembly GCF_031021105.1. NCBI lineage: Eukaryota > Metazoa > Chordata > Lepidosauria > Squamata > Dipsadidae > Erythrolamprus > Erythrolamprus reginae. The sequence goes on along the minus strand of NC_091956.1, from coordinate 75,200,979 downwards.
ACATGCACACAACACACCATACATAAACAATATAGGCCTGGGGAAGTTATTTCAGTTTCCCCATGCCTGACGGCAGAGGTGGGTTTTAAGGAGTTTGCGAAAGGCAAGGAGGGTGGGGGCAATTCTAATCTCAGGGGGGAGCTGGTTCCAGAGGGTCGGGGCCGCCACAGAGAAGGCTCTTCCCCTGGGACCTGCCAGACGACATTGTTTAGTCAATGGGACCCGGAGAAGGCCAACTCTGTGGGACCTAATCGGTCGCTGGGATTCTGTATTAGGTTAGCTATTAGTTCAGTTCAAGTATTCAAAAGTATAATTATTGGGAGGATTATTATAGATTATTACTTCCACTTTAAATATTTTTAAAATAGCTTCATTCATAAAGTATGAACATATTTAGTCCCATTTCAAAATTCTTGGTACAGAAAACAAGGATTCGGTCAATCCAGAGAAAGTGAGTTTTACAAATTCAATATAATTTAGTAGCTTGAAATATCAGGTTAGTTAGTTAGTTTCTTGAAACAATGCTAAATAACTCTGTAGAAGATTAGTTTTTTGCTTGGTCTGGAACAATACACTGGCAGATAATCAGGCCAGATTTATGGGTAATCAAACACTTTCATAATTTATGTATCAACCATTATTACATATGCTGTAATATTTAACATGTCAGTGTTATTTAATATTGTGGCGGCCCCAACCCTCTGGAACCAGCTCCTCCCAGAGATTAGAACTGCCCCCACCCTCCTTGCCTTTCGTAAACTCCTTAAAACCCACTTCTGCCATCAGGCATGGGGGAACTGAGACATCTCCCCTTGCCTATGCAGTTTTATGTATGGTATGTTGTACGTATGATTTTTAAACAATGGTTTTTTTTAGACTTTTAATGTTAGATTTATTATTAGAGACTTTTAATATTAGATTTGTCATTGTATACTGTTTTTACCACTGTTGTGAGCCGCCCCGAGTCTGCGGAGAGGGGCGGCATACAAATCTAATTAATAATAATAATAATAATAATAATAATAATAATAATAATAATAATAATAATAATAATATGCTCTCACTATATATAAAAGAAAAGATAATTTGTCAAGAATCATGAGGTACTACCATTCTACAGCAGGGGTGCCCAGCTCGCAACATGTTGTCCAACTCATGACATGTTGTCATTATCTGACATATCACAACTTTTTTCCCCCTTTTCTAAAACAAAGGGGGGAAGTATGTGACACCTCCGTTCCATAGGCCATGAGTTTAACATCCCTTTTCTAGAGAAAAGACAATCAATAAATGAATTAAACTAAATTAAATAGTAAATTAAATCGGCCGATAAGGTCCCACAGAGTTGGCCTTCTCCGGGTCCCGTCGACTAAACAATGTTGTCTGGCGGGCCCCAGGGGAAGAGCCTTCTCTGTGGTGGCCCCGGCCCTCTGAAATCAACTCGCCCCGGAGATTAGAACTGCTCCCACCCTCCTTGTCTTCTGTAAACTACTTAAGACCCACCTATACCGCCAGGCATGGGGGATTTGAGACACCTTTCCCCCAGGCTTATTATAATTTATGTTTGGTATGTATGTGCTGTTTGGTTTTTAATTATGACAGGGTTTTTAGTTTTTTTTTAATATTAGATTTGTGCCAGTATAATATTGTTTTTATCGTTGTTGTGAGCCGCCCCGAGTCTTCGGAGAGGGGCGGCATACAAATCTAATAAATTATTATTATTATTATTATTATTATTATTATTATTATTATTATTATTATTAATAACATTTTTCCTTTAGTGAGCTAAGATTGATATCACGAATCAGGGCTCAAGGAATCTCCTGCAAACGCGCACCGAAAAGAACCAAAATTTCTCTTAAATGTAAAGTTGCACCTGTATTTTTCCCAGATAGGTAAAGAACATGGGACCACCAGTGGAGCTGTTATTATCTGTTCTCTTTCCTACAGCAAACAGAAGAGACCAGACAAAGAAGTATAGCTGCAATAATACACTTTCCATTTCTGTGGAGAGGTGCCACTAATATCTTTGTTTTAACAATGCTCAGGTTCAAATATTTTCTCCCTGACATTGCTACTATCACGATCATATCTGCAGGGGGGTTGGAAACAAAATACTATATATATATATATATTTATTTCTCAGAATTGATGCAAGAGCATATTTGTGTTGCTCTGGTTGCCCAGCAACCATGATCTCTTCTCTAGGTCTGACAGTTGCTTTTAAAAAAAAGAAAAACCAAGGAGCCAGCCATAACATAAGGAGCATTGATCCTCAACTTATTATCAGATCTTGTGCACGCACCTTCAAAAGCTAATCACATATAATATTGCTGCTGAAGACTTGCTTTACACTTCATTACACTTCTGTGGCCCAGTTTCTAGACAGGGTTGCGGTGGTTTGTACAAGGAGCCAGCAAGAATTGTTCAGCTTTCTTTCAAACTAGTAGAGCATTTTTTTAGAATATAATTCTTTATTGGCCAAATGTGATGGTTTTGTTTTTTTGGACGCACAAGGAATTTGTCTTTGGTGCATGTGATCTCAGTGTACGTAAAAGAAAATATACATTTGCCAAGAATTACATGGTACAACACTTAATGGTTGTCATAAGAGGTCAAATAAGCAATGAAGAAACTATCAATATTAATAAAAATCTTGAGGATACGAGCAACAAATTACAGTCTTAAGTGGGAGAAAATGGGTGATAGGAATGATGAGAAAAAACTAGTAGTAATAGTAGCACAGACTTAGAAATGGGTGATAGGAATTATTAGATCGGAATAATGGTCAGTGATGCATAAGTAACAGCTTTAATAATCAACTGGTACGAACAATACAACTGAACTGAACTCTGACAGTTCTTATATACCCATTTTGAGACTGTCAGAAATCAATACATCCACCATAGTTTAGACCAGGGGTGGGCTACTGCCCGTATGGGAGGGAACGCAGTGGGGTAGCAAAAATGGAGCTCCACCCTAGAGCACCCAATTTGCACTGAAAGATGTTGAAAGAAAATACAGGGCATCCTGCATAAGCCACGTTCACTGTGTAGTAGTAAAAATTTTGGTAGACCTTCACTGGCCTGCCATTCACCTGAATATTATGGAATATCAAGAGCAATTTGTTACTTCTTACAAAATGTTATTTTCAGACCTCCCACACTGATATCCCTACTTCGGAACAGTGTTTTGATGTATTTCAATATGACATTACAATGTGACATATTCCATCATTACAATATGTATGAAACATATTAACAGCTTCTATAAGTTCCTGATGAACATCGTGCAATAATAATTGCAAATTCTTTCCTTTAAGAGTTTACAGCTCAATCACAGAATATCACCCATGTGGAAAGCCATGTTGCGTGCATATAGTTTGTCAAACCTACCTGAAGCACAAAACAAGCAAGACAAGGATATTTGCTAGTGTGACATGATCATCTAAATCACACAGGCATAGATTTCACAAAAGCAGTTTTCCAGTGGTTAGAAGTTTATTGGTAACCAGTATTATTATTATTATTATTATTATTATTATTATTATTATTATTATTGTTGTTGTTGTTATTATTATTATTATTATTATTATTATTTATTGGATTTGTATGCCGTCCCTCTCCGCAGACTCGGGGCGGCTAACAACAATGATAAAAAACAACATGTAACAATCCAATTTAATAAAACAACTAAAAACCCTTATTATAAAAACCAAACATACACACAAACATACTATACATAACTTGTATATCCATGGCTTTCTATAGCTTTCCATTCGGAAACAGTTTGCCTTTTATATATTTCCTTGTCGATTTTAAAAATTAGCTTAGGGACTTTTAAAATCAATTCCTACTAAAAACATCCCTTAGTGCACAAACATGTTTTTGATCTGAAAAGTGATTTATTTAATAATGTTACGGGGCTCAATTTAATGTACTGGGTATCTAATTTTGTATCATGCTGATACTTAAAAGAACCTGAAAACTGTTGTTGTTGTTATTGTCGTTGCTGTTGTAATCATCTCGTTCGTCATTGTTTTAGTTCACTGAAGAAAATGGCCAGAACTTTTTTTCATAACAACAAACACCGCAAAAGAAAAGTGCATTGATGTTGTCACAGACTAATCTGTATTGTAATTTGTTGTGACACGATGTGGCGAGACATAAAGGCTGCACTTAATTTCTGTTTATTCATTTTACATCTTGACATCGCACCCAGAAGCCGTGTGTATTATCAGCTAATCTTGGTGGAGGACTTTAATTGCTTGATTGCTTTATATTTCAAGTGGTCTGGGTGTATGACGGCGACCAGGCCTGAATTCAAGAATCTGCTTTTCATTTACAGATTGAATAAACTACTTTTTTTATTTTAAAAGGTGCATTTAGAATAGAATAGAATAGAGTAGAATAGAGTAGAGTAGAATAGAATAAAATAGAATAGAGTAGAGTAGAGTAGAGTAGAGTAGAATAGAATAGAATAGAATAGAATAGAATAGAATTTTTATTGGCCATGTGTGATTGGACACACAAGGAATTTGTCTTGGTGCATATGCTCTCAGCGTACATAAAATAAAATATACATTTGTCAAGAATAATGTGGTACGACACTTAATGATTGTCATAGGGGTCAAATAAGCAATGAGGAAGCAATATTAATAAAAATCTTAGGATATAAGCAACAAGTTATAGTCATACAGTCAACATGGGAGGAAATGGGTGAAAGGAATGATGAGAAAAACTAGTAGAATAGAAGTGCAGATTTAGTAGAAAGTCTGACAGTGTTGAGGGAATTATTTGTTTAGTAGAGTGATGGCGTTCGGAAAAAAACTGTTCTTGTGTCTAGTTGTCTTGGTGTGCAGTGCTCTGTAGCGACGTTTTGAGGGTAGGAGTTGAAACAATTTGTGTCCAGGATGTGAGGGGTCAGTAAATATTTTCCCCGCCCTCTTTTTGACTCGTGCAGTATACAGGTCCTCAATGGAAGGCAGGTTGGCAGCAATTGCTTTTTCTGCATTGTCTGCATTGTAATGCTATTGACCAGACTATTTCAAAACACAACAGAACAAGAGAAAGCGGTCCAAAACTCCAAAGATTCTTAAATAGGAATTGCTCTGTGAGAAATTGGATTGCATTTAACCTGTGCCTTGTGTGTACCAGAAAATCCCTTTGACATTTAAAAAGGGAGTTTTTTCTGCTTTTCTGTTGATAAAGACTTTTGGTTTTCCTTCTATTGTGTGGTGTGTGTCTTTCTGGACTAATTACCCTGTAATTACGGGCGACTGGGACATGCCGGCAGAACAGCATGTGGGGGGTCATGCACACATGTGCAGGGAAGTTGCTTGTGTATGCACATGCATTGGGGCTGGGCGCATGCATTGGGGCTGGGGGGTCTCAGGCTGCTCTCTGTCCTCCTCTTCCTGACGTTCCTCTCCTCCGTCTGCCTGATCCTCCCCCTCCTGTTCACTGTCCTCCTCCTCTGGGCATGGATCCGGCAGAGAACCAGCCGGTCCCTGAGGAGCCTCAGGCTGAATCACAACACATTTTGGGGTTGTGCTCCATCTTTGAGCACTCCATCTGAAATATGTTAGCCCTCACTGACATAGGTTGCCAATAGGCTCAGTGAGTTCTTAAGAACAATAGAAAGAGAAACAAAATCATCACTATCTGTAGATATAATTGTTCTTTGCACTTGTGCTTTAGTTCTACAGAGCTCTCTATAATTCTATAATTGCAAACAGGACGATATAGTTGTGCTGCAACGAAACAGATTTTTATAATTAAAATGTCACAAGACAAAGGATAGCTGTGTTTCTGCCAGCTCTTCCTTCCTTGTACATCTTGAATCAAAGATGTCTATATTAAGGTTACCATAGCTGAATGCAAAACTTTGAATGTAGTAATAAAAGAGACATAAAGACTATTTTGTCCTATTTAAGGGTCAAATGGCTTTTTGTAGATAAGTCAGCCCTAGGTGAGACATGCAATTAAATTGTCTGACTTAGGAGATCTATAAAATTAGCAAGTGCTTGGTAAAAATCAAATTATGATTATAGCAGGAAGAAACAGGATTTAAACTGTATGCCTATTAATCCAGTTTTATTGAAGAACTCGACGTTTAATGACAAAGTACAGCTATAAAATTGGATTTAGGTTCAGTTTCAAACATCACATGCTTGTACATACATTTAACAGGTTGTTTGGAATTCACTGTCAAACACTCAAGATTTTCACACCACCCTACAAATTGTTACTGTCAGATTGCTCCATTTCTGGGAACCCACGCTATCAATGGAAGAACCCAAAAATGAACTTGCAAGCTGTTGTGGTTCAGTCTGGGACCCCTCCGGGAATGGCTGACCTTCTGTCGGTTTCCAGCTCAGAGGGAGAGGCTGAGGAACAGGAGGTGCAGACTGACGAGGAAGAGGAATCCCAGGCTGAAGAAGAAGGACAGCCAGAGTCCCACCAGGGGGAGCTCTCCCCAGCAAGCAGCCTGGATTCCTTAGGGGAAAATGCTCAAGACATCATAGATATGCGACAAAGGAGAGCTAATCAGAGACGGACTCAATTGGCTAAGTATTTCCAGCATTAGAGGTCACAGCTGGGTTTGGGTGTGGTGCTCTTGGGAAAGGATAAAAGGCGGACCCACCCTTCCTGGCTTGTGGAGTTTTATCTTGGAGATTCGTGAGACCTGTCTGTGAACTTTGGTGGCTTACAATCCTGGTTTGTGCCTTGGACTATTGAAACCTTGGGGGGGGTGCCAGCAAGAAGCTTGTGGTATTGACTGGACATCAGGACCCTGCTGTAACGTATTATAGCCTGTCTGTTGTGAAGACAGGTTTTCCTTTGTGCTTATTTTTTCCAGCTATAAAATACTTTTGGCTTTTACCAGAGTGTCTGGCTGTTTTTTCAGTTGGTGTTGAGGTCTGGGAAAACCCAGACAGAACACAAGCGAACACCTAATAATTTTCAAATAATTATTTGACTAAATAGAATCAATGAGCTGAGAGGCAAGATGAGATAGAATAGAATAGAATAGAATAGAATAGGAAACTTGATTTCATTGAGGACTGAATCAGGGTTGTGTTTGATCCTCGGAGGCAGGGGTACGTGTGGCCATTGTGGCCATGGTCAGTATGATGTCACTGTGGCTCCTGAGCTCCATTTTTGGCTGTGACAGCCTCCTGCAACCCTCTGCCAGAGAAAATGTAGCTTGGGAAGGCTGTGCTTGGCCCTGTAGAGCTCATTTTCTCTGATACACTCAGAGATACCATGGGCCAGTCCTTCGCTGTTTCTAGGTCGGCCCTGTGGGACAAATCTAAGCATCCTGTAGGTTTTGAGTTTGATAACTCTTGTTGTAGGGCTTTGTATGCCTATGAAAGCAAACATGAAGCCCTTTTTAGTGCAATATCTGTGCCGTTCAGGTGAATACTTGTCCTTAAATGACACTGGAGATGTGAACTAGACCAGTTTTTTAGTAGGTGTAAAAGTGATGAATTTTATTAATTTTTGAAGTGTCTAAATAACAATTTAATCATGGGCTAAAAATGTTCAACGTGATATTCATCTAGCAGATTGGGAAAAATCATGGAATACAATATCTAAAATAACATTGTCAGCTGCATATAAAGAAAATTATTACAAACTCTTCTACAGATGGTATATGCCACCATCAAGATTAGCGAAAATATATCCGACATTACAAGACACCTGTTGGAAATGTAAAAAACAAAAAGGTTCCTTTTTTCATATGTGGTGGTCCTGCCCCAAAATTCAAAGAATATGGAAAACAACTCATAATTGGCTCACTGAAATTATAAAAGAGAAGATAGAATACACACACCAGAAGGTTTACTCTTAGGAATTTGGAAAAGATCTTATACCAAACAAACGCTCTTCCTCATAACACATATAAGCACTGCAGTCAGAATCTCATTGGCACAAACATGGAAAAATGAACAAACTCCATCAGAGAGCTTAATTATTGATAAAATATATAAATGTATTGAGATGGATGAAATGACAAATTCAATTAAGGGGATTGAAAGTAAAAAATCTAAACGAATTTTGGAAAAATGGCACAAATGGATTCGAAACAAAGGCTGAAAATGTAACAATACAAAAGAATACAAAAGAAGGATACAAAAGTATACAAAAGAAGGATAATAATTACCTTAGGAAGTATGACTTTTATTACTCTTTTTCTTCTCAATGTATCTCTTTCTATATTAATTAGTAAAGTTTATTTATGATAATTAAATGTAAATATACAAAATATAAAGAAATGTATCAGAAAAGTAATAGAAATGGATTAAGATTTGTTAAACTAGAACAAAACATGTGAGAAATACTGCTTTTACTCCTTATTCTTTAACTTTTTTCTTTCTTTCTTTTTTCTTTTCTTCTTTTTTATTTCTGGAAAACAATAAAGACACTTTATTTTTTAAAAAAACAATTTAATCAATTCCACATCCGCTGAATATTTGTACAGTTATGCAATAATTTTACAGGACAGAATTTATGGATTGAGACTTGAGCATACAGAAATCAATTTTCTTAGCCCTGGAGGCTAGGTTAAGGGCTTGTATGCCCAGTTGCTGGGTAGACGTGTTCATGGTGGGCATGGCCTGGTTGGCTTTCCTAGAACTTCCGGGAGGCCAAAAACAGACTCCCCAGGCTCCTGGGGCCCTTCCGAAAAACACATGTCTTGAGACATCTTCTGAAGGCCAACAGGGTGTCATCTTATCAGTGGGGGAGAAGGAGTGAGATGATTTCCCAAAGTTTCTTTGATCATGAGATATGTCTTTAAGGTTCAATTTTCTGGCTTTGTGAAGTTTAACTCAACCTGTGATTCCTTTAATCCTGATGTTAAATGCAAAATTATTTTTATTCTTATAATTTGGTATTTTACTTTTCCAAAAAAGTATTTATATAAGTGGTTCAATAGAATATTCAGAATCATAGAACTAGAATCAAAGACAGTCAATAGGTAATATTTAAGTATTGCCCACAAGATCGTATGCTGCAACGTCCTACCGGTCAATGACAACTTCAGCTTCAACCGCAACAACACAAGAGCACGCAATAGATTCAAACTTAATATTAACCGCTCCAAACTTGACTGTAAAAAATATGACTTTAACAATCGAGTTGTCGAAGCGTGGAACTCATTACCGGACTCAATAGTGTCAACCCCTAACATTTCTCCCTTAGACTATCCATGATTGACCTCTCCAGGTTCCTAAGAGGTCAGTAAGGGGCGTACATAAGTGCACTAGTGTTACTTTCGTCCCCTGTCCAATTGTCTTTCCTTTATCTCATATATCATATATATTTTCTTCCTTTCATATATCTTCTCTATTTTACATACATACGCTGGTGAGACCACATTTGGAGTACTGTATTCAGTTCTGGAGACCTCACCTACAAAAAGATATTGACAAAATTGAACGGGTCCAAAGACGGGCTACAAGAATGGTGGAAGGTCTTAAGCATAAAACGTATCAGGAAAGACTTCATGAACTCAATCTGTATAGTCTGGACGACAGAAGGAAAAGGGGGGACATGATCAAAACATTTAAATATGTTAAAGGGTTAAATAAGGTCCAGGAGGGAAGTGTTTTTAATAGGAAAGTGAACACAAGAACAAGGGGACACAATCTGAAGTTAGTTGGGGGAAAGATCAAAAGCAACATGAGAAAATATTATTTTACTGGAAGAGTAGTAGATCCTTGGAACAAACTTACAGCAGACGTGGTTGGTAAATCCACAGTAACTGAATTTAAACATGCCTGGGATAAACATATATCCATTGTAAGATAAAATACAGGAAATAGTATAAGGGCAGACTAGATGGACCATGAGGTCTTTTTCTGCCGTCAGTCTTCTATGTTTCTATGTTTCTATGTTTCTATCTTTCTATCTTTCTATCTTTCTATCTTTCTATCTTTCTATCTTTCTATATCTTTCTATCTTTCTATCTTTCTATCTTTCTATCTTTCTATCTTTCTATCTTTCTATCTTTCTATCTTTCTATCTTTCTATCTTTCTATCTTTCTATCTTTCTATCTTTCTATCTTTCTATCTTTCTATCTTTCTATTCTTTCTATCTTTCTATATCTTTCTATCTTTCTATCTTTCTATATCTTTCTATCTTTCTATCTTTCTATATCTTTCTATCTTTCTATCTTTCTATCTTTCTATCTTTCTATCTTTCTATCTTTCTATCTTTCTATCTTTCTATCTTTCTATCTTTCTATCTTTCTATCTTTCTATCTTTCTATCTTTCTATCTTTCTATCTTTCTATCTTTCTATCTTTCTATCTTTCTATCTTTCTATCTTTCTATCTTTCTATCTTTCTATCTTTCTATCTTTCTATCTTTCTATTATCTTTATATATATTATTATTCTCTTCCATATGTATTGTGTATTGGACAAATGAATAAATAAAAAATAAATAAATAAATAAATATGCTGCTAGAGCTTCCCGATTAAGTGGCTATCCAGTTCATGCTTTAAAACATAAGAATAATGGATGGTCTGCCACCTTCGAGAGCAATGCATTTCGCTGCAAAAGAGTTTGTTTTATCAGGAAGTTTAGAAAGAAAAAAACCCCCAGTGTGTACGTCTCTATTGCTCGGTATAATTTGAACTATGTCTGTACCCTTCCAAATAAACACATTCATAATGTAAATTGAACAAAGCCTGAATTACTATTGCGAGTGGAAAATATAGGACCATTAATTTTTCTTCTGTTTGACTAAAAGTGATTTGGGATCAAGAAAATGCCATAGTTGGTAACACTTCTCCCAAAGACTGTAATCCTTCTTACTTTAGACACTAAGTCACAAATATTTACAAACCATCATCATACACCGCAGTTTCTAAGAACTATACAGGATCTCACTAATTTTTCAAAGAGCTATTTATGACAGTATGACACTTCGTGATTAAATTTGTGCTAGAAAAACGTACATAGATCTCGAATTATTTTACCAAGGAGCATGGGCTAAACAAGTTTCAAGTGAAAATAATAAGCAGTTGAGTCACTTCAAAATCAAGGAGTCAGCTGTAATAAAAGTTTCATGCAAAAAAATGGAGATATAGAATGCCACGTGAATCTAATCTTATAGCGCAAAACTTCATTTCAAATAAATGGTAGAGCAAGCACCCCAGACCTCTTTAAAACATAGAAACATAGAAACATAGAAGACTGGTGGCAGAAAAAGACCTCATGGTCCATCTAGTCTGCCTTTATACTATTTCCTGTATTTTATCTTACAATGGATATATGTTTATCCCAGGCAGGTTTAAATTCAGTTACTGTGGATTTACCAACCACGTCTGCTGTAAGTTTGTTCCAAGGATCTACTACTCTTTCAGTGAAATAATATTTTCTCACGTTGCTTTTGATCTTTCCCCCAACTAACTTCAGATTGTGTCCCCTTGTTCTTGTGTTCACTTTCCTATTAAAAACACTTCCCTCCTGAACCTTATTTAACCCTTTAATATACGTTTTGATCATGTCCCCCCTTTTCCTTCTATCCTCCAGACTATACAGATTGAGTTCATTAAGTCTTTCCTGATACGTTTTATGCTTAAGACCTTCCACCATTCTTGTAGCCCATCTTTGGACCCGTTCAATTTTGTCAATATCTTTTTGTAGGTGAGGTCTCCAGAACTGAACACAGTACTCCAAATGTGGTCTCACCAGTGCTCTATATAGCGGGATCACAACCTCCCTCTTCCTGCTTGTTATACCTCTAGCTATGCAGCCAAGCATCCTTCTTGCTTTTCCTACTGCCCGACCACACTGCTCACCTATTTTCAGACTGTCAGAAATCACTACCCCTAAATCCTTCTCTTCTGAAGTTTTTGCTAACACAGAACTGCCAATGCAATACTCAGATTGAGGATTCCTTTTCCTCAAGTGCATTATTTTACATTTGGAAACATTAAACATTAAAGTTTCTCATTCTTGTTATTATAGTTTAAAACTGAGACAAGAAGTAAATCCGTATTGATAGGTGAAAAAGGTTCACATTTTATTAGAGATAATGTATAAGTATGGTAAAAGGTTGTGTGTTTTTTTAATGAAGTCACTACAATTACTTTCAGAAAATAATCATGTTGGTCAACCATTATACTGGAAAAAGTCAGTTGGTTCCTTCCGTCTGTCACATATTCTGATTTAGCTCATGTGGTCAGGGATCAAATTATATTTTACCCTGATTCACAGAAGGATTACATTTTGACAATAATAAGAATAAAGCCCTGTGAATGTATAACCTATGATGAGAACATGCATAATCTCAGCATATCTCTATCAGAGTATAAGACATTCACTAATTATAAGGGTTGTACGATGACATCACCTAATACAATAATGAGCATATTTCTGCACCTGCAGGAGAGAATTGATGCTAATCTAGGCCACTGATATGCTATTATCCTGTTTTCTTATGAGATTGCTTCTTTCCTAATCAGAACCTAGTCATTTCATAGAAATAGAAAAAGCTGTTCTCCGTTTAATCAGGTTTCTGTCCCTGCGTAGTCTATTTCTCCAGGATTTCAGACAAGAGTTTATTTATCCTAGAGATGCTTGATATAAAATCATATAAAATATTTTTAAAGTATATTTTGGCAAAATGTCATTTTCTTATTAAAAAATATTTTCTGATAGCATAGACGAGCAAAAATGAATAAGCACATCCTTTCTTAGGAGAACAAATATTATAAGGGTTACAGCTTTATTATTATTATTATTATTATTATTATTATTATTATTATTATTATTATTTATTTATTAGATTTGTATGCTGCCCCTCTCCGGAGACTCAGGGCGGCTCACAACAACGAAACACAGTACAAATCCAATAGTTAAAAACAGTTTTAAAAGCTTTGATGTAAAATTGATAGAATTGGACAGATTCAGAGAAATGTGTTTTTGTTTTGTTAGGGTTTTTTAGCAAGACAGTTTTAACTTTAAAAAAATAATCTATGCAAACTTATTGTTCCATGCAAACTTATTGCAAAGCAATAAGTACAATTTCCCTGTCACAAAATGGCAAGGAACTTCAGATAGCCATGACTACAACTGAATCCAAACTTTTCATCACCGCAACTCCAATTGAGAACACTCCACATGGCTTCAAGGCCTTGCCTGCCTTTTAAACCCTGCTGATGAGGACCACACCCAAACCCAGCTGTTTCTAATTCAATGGTGAAAATATTTCTTTAACTGCTCCTTTCGTTGCTCTGAACGTCTCTGTCTCATGTCAATGACAGCTTGTGCGTCATCACCTAATGACTCCAAGTTACTGGCTGGGGAGAGCCCCCCCCCCCCCGGGGCTCTCATGCTGTTCTCCTTCATCCCATTCCTGACTCTCCTCTCCCCCGTCCGACTGTTCAGCCCCCTCCTCTGCGCTGTCATCCTCCTCCGGGCATGGAGCCAGCAGAGACACAGCTGGTCCCCAAGCAACCTCAGGCTGAATCACAACATTTACTTGGATCAGTAAAGCAAAATAATTGAATTTTATTTCAAATCAAGATTTGGGTAGAAAACTAATAAAAATACGTCTTACTTGAACGAAATCAGGGGTTCTTAACAACAAATAAATATGCTTACCCTAAGGTAGTCTTATCCACTTGATTTCTTAAAAAATAAATCAAAATATATTTAAAATTTAAAAGAATAATTAATTAGCCTAATGTTAACATGGCAGTAAAAAAGAGTGAAAGAGTCATAGAAACGTATAATAATAACTAATAATAATAATTTATTAGATTTGTATGCCGCCCCTCTCTGAAGACTCGGGATGGCTCACAACATAACAGCAATACAATATAAATACAAATCTAATGTTAAAAACTTTTAAAAATTAATTTAAAATGCATTGTTATAAAAACTTATCTGTTACACAATCACAGCTATTAAATATTTTGATCTGCATTGTTTTCACATAAAGCATAACTTAAATGACTTTTCTTAGCATACAAAACAGATTAAACTGAAACTTGTAAAAAAAATGAAATGGATTTAAGTTGTCAAGCTTCATTTAGAGGAAAAATGGCAACTGAGGCCAAACAATCTAGTACCAATGGTAGTGACAACCGTTGCATTAACATTAAGACATCTGATTTCTTTAATAAGCTTTAGAAAGCGGTAACACACTCCAAATAAGTCCAATTAGTTAGTACGTAACTATCACTGGGAATGGGAGGAACGCCTCTGAAGAGCTAGATATAAATGACAACTTTTAAAATAGTATAGAAAGATGGTTAAAACAACTTGTACATAAAGCCTGATAGTATATTTTCTTTGAGGCAAAACTGCGAATCGAGGCAAGATTTTTTTTCATAAACTAAGCAGATGTTTATGATTAGTTCTTAGTTAACATCACCCAGCTGTCCAATGATGGTTTTTATATAGAGAGATCATTGTAAAGTACCATATGCTTATATAAATCATGACCATGGCAGTTGTGTTACTGGAGACAAAGCAATATTTCCCATTTTAGGTAACTTTTTCAAATCAAACTACAGTGGTACCTCTACCTAAGAACGCCTCCACTTACGAACTTTTCTAGATAAGAACCGGGTGTTCAAGATTTTTTTGCCTCTTCTCAAGAACCATTTTCCACTTACAAACCTGAGCCTCCGAAACTATAACTGGAAAAGGCAGGGAGAAGCCTCCATGGGGCCTCTCTGGGAATCACCTGGGAGGAAACAGGGCCGGAAAAGGCAGGGAGAAGCCTCTGTGGGGCCTCTCTAGGAATCTCCTGGGAGGAAACAGGGCCGGAAAAGGCAGGGAGAAGCCTCTGTGGACCCTCTCTAGGAATCTGCGGGGAGGAAACAGGGCCAGAAAAGGTGGGGAGAAGCCTCTGTTGGCCTCTCTAGGAATCTCCAGGGAGGAAACAGGGCCGGAAAAGGCAGGAAGGAGCCTCTGTAGGGCCTCTCTAGGAATCTCCTGGGAGAAATCAGGGCCGGAAAAGGTGGGGAGGAGTCTCAATGGGGCCTCTCTAGGAATCTCCTGGTAGGAAACAGGGCCTCCCCCCTCCCTGTGGTTTCCCCAATCGCACACATTATTTGCTTTTACATTGATTCCTATGGGAGAAATAGCTTCTTCTTACAAACTTTTCTACTTAAGAACCTGGTCACAGAATGAATTAAGTTCGTAAATAGAGGTACCACTGTATATCATGGGACATAGGCTAGTCCCCCCCCCCAACACAGGGAATAGAAGAAAGATATAGGAGATATAGGAGAGCAATAGGACAGGGGACGGAAGGCACTCTAGTGCACTTGTACTCGCCCCTTGAGCTGGTGGTGAGATTTGAACTGCTGAACTACAGTTAGAAGTTAGCTGAAGTAGCCTACAGCGCTGCACTCTAACCACTGCGCCACTTAGAGAAAACGTTCAAACTCCCTTCCAATTCTGGTATTCTGAACCATCTGACTTGGAATTACAGTTTTAGGACTAGCTTTTCCTTTCCAATTTTAAAATTGAGTGATGTGGCATTTTATATACCATTGTCTAGACTTCTGCACAATTATATGTAGGTGTTGTACATGTTCAGATGAGTTGAAATGTTTTATTCCCCCTAGACTAAACAATCTCTACAGTATATATTACGATGTCAGGATCATTCATACCAGAAAAAAGTACTGAGTTTAATATATGACCAATTCAGAATTTTTATTGGATGAGTTAGCAACAAAGTATAACATAAAAGGAGCATTTATCAAATCATTAGTATGCATTTCATGCTGAGTATTTAGATGTGAAAAATAAAATGGGAACAGCACAATTCTATACATATCTCCCAGGAAAAAATAATCAGATTTATGGGATACTTATTCTTAGGTAAATCTGAATAAAAATTCAGATTACAGAGACGTTTATTGCAAGAATACACCAGAGTTAGTCCAGATAATTCTTGCCCTAAGGTCCTTTTAATATAGGGGTGGGCTCTCAGGCATTTCCAAGAAGCCTCTGTAAGTCCACTAATTTATAGAAACATAGAAACATAGAAGACTGACGGCAGAAAAAGACCTCATGGTCCATCTAGTCTGCCCTCATACTATTTCCTGTATTTTAATCTTACAATGGATATATGTTTATCCCAGGCATGTTTAAATTCAGTTATTGTGGATTTACCAACCACGTCTGCTGGAAGTTTGTTCCAAGGATCTACTACTCTTTCAGTGAAATAATATTTTCTCACGTTGCTTTTGATCTTTCCCCCAACTAACTTCAGATTGTGACCCCTTGTTCTTGTGTTCACTTTCCTATTAAAAACACTTCCCTCCTGGACCTTATTTAACCCTTTAACATATTTAAATGTTTCGATCATGTACCCCCTTTTCCTTCTGTCCTCCAGGCTATACAGATTGAGTTCATTAAGTCTTTCCTGATACGTTTTATGCTTAAGACCTTCCACCATTCTTGTAGCCGGTCTTTGGACCCGTTCAATTTTGTCAATATCTTTCTGTAGGTGAGGTCTCCAGAACTGAATTATTTTTGTTTTTGTTTTATACTGTACAAGCAAAAAATAATAGCCAAAAACTAGGATCATCAATTCTTGTCAATGTGATTTTTCAGTTGCAAGCAATATAGTACACTAAAATAAAAACAATTTTGCCTGAAAATATTGTCTCAAAGGGCTGGATATATCAGCATCTTGGTCTGGAGATTTCATTTACAAAATGCTTCCAGGAGTTCCAAATTTCCCCACCTTTCTTTTAGTGTTTATCTACAGTCCTGATTACCCATCCATACTACAAATTTAAAATCTTCCTCCATCTCTTGAAACCTCACTGCTTTTCCAGTAAGTGTTGGCTCTCATTTCTTACAGTTTGGGGTTCTAGCCAGACTTGTGTCTCATTTATTTCTCTTCTTCCTACTCGTCTTGGGCCCAAACACTAACTCAAGTAGCTATAAAATCTGCTTTCCAGACCGGAAGAAAAATATTGTGTTTTTTAAAACTTTTTAAGATCCATTTCCAAGCCTGTGCTCATCGATCAAGGAGACTGTTCTAGCCAATTCAGTTTGCTTTGGGGTTTTTTTTGGTTTTTAAAAAGCAACCTTTCAATCTTATAACTGGTTTATACTAAAATTATTGATACCTGGCAGAGAAGTTATTGAAAGAACAGATTCATGATCGGAATATGAGTGTATATAATGGAAAACCTTGAGTGGTTAGTGCTAGAAAACTCAATCCTCGCTAATCCCATTTTTAGATGTACTAAAAAGATACTCTAAAGAGATGTAAGCCAGATAGTTGTCACATTCAACAGCCAGATGCTTAAAGGTAACCATGAAAAGGGAGAGGAGTATAGAAGAATCAGCTTTCCATAATATCCATTACTGGATATGTCAAAGAAGTGATATCTAAACATTCCAAGCTCATGAAGTCCTTTGGATTACGTTTAGGAAAGGTAGGTTTTTTTTAAGGAACAGTGAACAATACTGAATGCATAAATGCTTCAAGGAATAGCGGCTAGAATTCTGATCTTTAGATAAATGCAATAGAAGTGTTATTTATTTATTTACTCATAATAAAACTACGTTTGCTATTTATGTATCTTCTGGTTGCTTTTGCATGGTTGGTTCTTCATCCCTTGGATTCAGTTCTGTGATTTGTAGCAAGAAAAGAAGAAAAGGAAAAAAAAACATGATAAAAAGATTTCCATATAAGCCTTGCATGTGAAAATGTATGCTGTAATTAATTTATGAAAATATGCTACATCTCAGAGCAAGAAATATTGTTGAAACAGTGTGTGAAAGGTTGTTGATGAATAACTTCAAGAGCCTAGCTGTCCTTTCTTATGAGTTATTACCTTAATACTAGATTTAGTATTTAGTATTTAGTAGGGGCTACCTTTGAAAAGTGTTCGGAAACTTCAGATCATGCAGAATGCGGCCGCGAGAGCCGTCGTGGGGCTTCCCAGATTCGCCCACATTTCTACAACACTCCGTGGCCTGCACTGGCTGCCGATCAGTTTCCGGTCACAATTCAAAGTGTTGGTTATGACCCTTAAAGCCCTACATGGCATTGGACCAGGGTACCTCTGGAACTGCTTGCTACCGCACGAATCCCAGCGACCGATAAGATCCCACAGAGTTGGCCTTCTCCGGGTCCCGTTGACTAAACAATGTTGTTTGGCGGACCCCAGGGGAAGAGCCTTCTCTGTGGTGGCCCTGGCCCTCTGGAATCAACTCCCCCCGGAGATTAGAACTTCCCCCACCCTCCCTGTCTTTCGTAAATTACTCAAGACCCACCTATATTGCCAGGCATGGGGGAACTGAGACACCTCCCCCAGGCTTTTATATTTTATGTTTGGTATGTGTGTGTTTTTGGTTTTAAATGATGGGGTTTCATATGTTTTTTTCTCTTTTAATATTAGATTTGTTCCACTGTAACATTGTTTTTATTATTGTTGTGAGTCACCCCGAGTCTTTGGAGAGGGGCGGCATACAAATCTAATAAGTTATTATTGTTGTTGTTGTTGTTGTTATTATTATTATTATTATTATTATTATTATTATTATTATTACTATTACTATTATTACTATTATTACTATTATTACTATTATTACTATTATTACTATTATTACTATTATTACTATTATTACTATTATTACTATTATTACTATTATTACTATTATTACTATTACTATTATTACTATTATTACTATTATTATTACTATTATTATTATTATATTTTAAGAAAAATATAGAAATATAGAAAATCAACAATAAATGTATTGTCTTTTCTAAAATAATACATTTGACTACCTTAGCCAATGTCCAAATCATCATCATCATCATCATCATCATCATCATCATCCTACCTTGACAAATGTGTCTTTTTCTTTTATGTACGCTGAGAGCATATTGCACCAAGACAAATTCCTTGTGTGTCCAATGACACTTGGCCAATAAAATTCTATTCTATTCTATTTTCTATCCAAGAGAATGAAAGCCTCTTCCTCGTGTTTCCAACAAATTTAATATTGAGCTTTCTTTTGCTAACTGAGCCTGCAATACTTGTGGATGTCATCAATCCATTTTAAATACCCTGGGGTGAAAAAAAAATCTCATCCAGAAACTTCCAACCATTCAGAGAATCTGAATGAGATGCTTCTAACACTTGAGACTTTCAAGAAGAGATTGGACTGTCATTTGTTGGAAATGGCGTAGTCTCTTGCTTGAGCGGTGGGTGGGTGTATGTTGGAATAGATGCCCTGCAACACTGTTAATCTGTTAAATCTGTTAGTGCAGTGTTTCCCAACCTTGGCAACTTGGAGATATTTGGACTTCAACTCCCAGAATTCCCCAGCCAGCGAATGCTGGCTGGGGAATTCTGGGAGTTGAAGTCCAGGTATCTTCAAGTTGCCAAGGTTGGCAACCACTGCTCTAGAGGACCTCCAGCGGATGGGAGAAGATGTTTGTATCCTCCCCAGGCATTGAATTATGGATGTGGGCACTCAATGCATGTGCGATTGTGTGCACACACAACTCTTTCGGCACCCAAGGAAAAAAAGGTTCACTATCATCCTACTAGGGCTTCACGTTCTCCTAATTTATTCCCCATACTTTGAACATTAATGAATAGAATCTGAGCAATTTATAGTTGACCTTGAATTTGCTTGCTGCACCTCCTGCTTTATACCTGAGTGTCCCTTCCTCATCACCACATATTTATTTATTTATTTATTTATTAGATTTGTATGCCGCCCCTCTCCGAAGACTCGGGGCGGCTAACAACAATATAAAAAGACAATGTAAACAAATCTAATATTAAAAACAATCTAAAAAACCCCAATTCAAAGAACCACTCATACATACAAGCATACCATGTATAAATTCTATAAGCCTAGGGAGAAGGGAAATTTCAATTCCCCCATGCCTGACGACAGAGGTGGGTTTTAAGGAGCTTGCGAAAGGCAAGGAAGGTGGGGGCAACTCTGATATCTGGGGGGAGCTGGTTCCAGAGGGTCGGGGCCGCCACAGAGAAGGCTCTTCCCCTGGGTCCCGCCAAACGACATTGCTGAGTCAACGGGACCCGGAGAAGGCCAACTCTGTGGGACCTAACTGGTCACTGGGATTTGTGCGGCAGAAGGCGGTCCCTGAGATATTTTGGTCTGATGCCATGAAGGGCTTTATAGGTCATAACCAATACTTTGAATTGTGACCGGAAATTGATCGGCAACCAATGCAGACCGTGGAGTGTTGGTGTAACATGGGCATACCTTGGGAAGCCCACAATTGCTCTCGCAGCTGCATTCTGCACTATCTGAAGTTTCCCAACACTTTTCAAAGGTAGCCCCATGTAGAGAGCGTTACAGTAGTCGAACCTCGCGGTGATGAGGGCATGAGTGACTGTGAGCAATGAGTCCCGGTCCTGATAGGCGAACCTGGTCAAACGCCTCCCTCGCCACAGCTGAAAGATGGTTCTCTAATATGCACATACACCTATCCCTACATGAAAAAGGAAAAAAAAAATAGAATATTGATCTCTTTTCCCTGAGTTTTATTTTGAAAGAACCCTTGCTCTGAAGCAGGAATGATTTATTTATTTATTCAGTTTTTATGCTGCCCTTCTCCTTAGACTCAGGGCGGCTTACAACATGTTAGCAATAGCACTTTTTAACAGAGCCAGCATATTGCCCCCACAATCCGGGTCCTCATGATCCCTTATAGCCTGCAAACTACAAGTAGCTTTAAATCTACTTTCTCTGGCCCACAAAGCTGACAAAAACTGCAAAGCTAAAATCCAAAGTTCACTTGCCAAAATTTTCTAATTAAGTCTAAACAAAAATGCAGCAGCATAACACATTTCATAAAAATCCCCAGCCACTGTATATTCAGATCAAACTCCAAATATTTGAATGTGAATGTGAACAGACACTACCATTTGCAAAGGCCTTAGAAACCAAACTACAGATCTTACAAACATAGAAGTCTGACGGCAGAAAAAGACCTCATGGTCCATCTAGTCTGCCCTTATACTATTTTCTGTATTTTATCTTAGGATGGATATATGTTTATCCCAGGCATGTTTAAATTCAGTTACTGTGGATTTATCTACCACGTCTGCTGGAAGTTTGTTCCAAGGCTCTACTACTCTTTCAGTAAAGTAATATTTTCTCATGTTGCTTTTGATCTTTCCCCCAACTAACTTCAGATTGTGTCCCCTTGTTCTTGTGTTCACTTTCCTATTAAAAACACTTCCCTCCTGAACCTTATTTAACCCTTTAACATATTTAAATGTTTCGATCATGTTCCCCCCTTTTCCTTCTGTCCTCCAGACTATACAGATTGAGTTCATTAAGTCTTTCCTGATACGTTTTATGCTTAAGACCTTCCACCATTCTTGTAGCCCGTCTTTGGACCCGTTCAATTTTGTCAATATCTTTTTGTAGGTGAGGTCTCCAGAACTGAACACAGTATTCCAAATGTGGTCTCACCAGCGCTCTATATAAGGGGATCACAATCTCCCTCTTCCTGCTTGTTATACCTCTAGCTATGCAGCCAAGCATCCTACTTGCTTTCCCTACCGCCTGACTGCACTGTTCACCCATTTTGAGTCTGTCAGAAATCACTACCCCTAAATCCTTTTTCTTCTGAAGTTTTTGCTAACACAGAACTGCCAATACAATACTTAGGAACTAAATTTATTTTTAATACAAAAATATGTTTTAAAGCAGAAAACTAGAGAAGCTCTACGCCCCTATCAAAATGTTGGCTATCCCTTTATCAAATTAATAGATAAATTACAACCCAGCTAATAAGAAGCCTCAAACATCTGGCTGATTCAAGGGAATACAGCATATTTTTGGCCTACTAGACAGGGAACAAGAATCCAGCTCTGTGTGAAAACACCTAATATTTCCACATGCGTTGTTATTAAAAGTTCTCTGGTATATCAACACAAACCTCACCTTCAGTTCTACACACTGGGATTGATAGATCATTTGGCAATTTATCAGGAGGTAGGCAAACATTCACTGGGAATGTTAGTGAGATACCACAATAATTTTGTGTGTGACCTAAACCTCATCTGAACCCAGGTCTCTCGATGTGAAAGGTTAATGCATTAACCCACTGCAGCATTTAGCTCCCCAGCCATTGGTACCTATTTCAATATACTTTAGAGCTAGTCTGTAAATATGACATTCAGAAGTAGTTCCCAAGAGAACAGGCACAATGCTGATGGTACAGGCCTGAATAATGCATGGCAAAAAAAATATATCTGAGGCTGTCTAGTAAGAAAAGACTAAGACGGTTACTTGAAAAATCCCACTGTTTGCCAAGGTGACATTACAGGAGATAACTTCTGGTTAAGGGTATATTTTGTCAGCCATCTGCAATATTCTTCCCAGAGCATCTTAAAATTTGAGATTCTTTTCCCCCCCCAAGCTCAAGATAGAACTGGTTGTGGAAGGGAAGAGTAGCTCCAGATGGTGCTAAACTACAACTCCCACCATACCCAAGCAGACTAGCAGAGAGATTGGGAGTGGCATGTCACCTATTCCTGCTTTTGAAAGGTCAGATAGCTCACCTAATCATCTAAAAATGGGATATTTAGCAACTGATGTGGAAATAAATATGATGCTAGCTTGAACTGCCCCGAGTCTTCGTAGAGGGCAGCATACAAATCTAATAAATTATTATTATTATTATTATTATTATTATTATTATTATTATTATTATTTTATAAATTCTGACTACTAAATAAAAGACTGATCAACACTGTAAGGTATGTTTGTGTGGGGGAAAACATTTTTAATCCTGATCAATTCTTAAACAATGATAATGCCCAGGAGGAGATCAATCATCCTTATCATTCCTGGATTCTGAACAAGAACTTATGACAGACCCACGCATGCGTAGAGTGATGCATAGGAAAGAACAACTGAAGGATTATTACAGGAGATAAGTGAGGCTACCTGTGGTTGGGTGGGGCTGCTGTAATTAGTGTTACAGATAAAAAGAACAGCGTGCTGGTTTAGCCTTGTGGAAGTTTATCTGATTCATAGTTTCGTCAAGATCGTGGCTTTTGCTGTTTCCCTGTTCAAGACTGTGTGTGGACTTTCTGGACTTTGGAATTGGACTCAGTTTTCCCAGTTACTGGGTGAGAAATTGGATTGCATTTAACCTGTGCCTTGTGTGTACCAGAAAATCCCTTTGATATTTAAAAAGGGAGTTTTTTCTGCTTTTCTGTTGATAAAGACTTTTGGTTTTCCTTCTATCGTGTGGTGTGTGTCTTTCTGGACTAATTACCCTGTAATTATGGGCGGTTGGGACACGCCGGCAGAACACAGAGCATCTGGATGAGGAAAGGGAAAAGGGGGTGCTTTGCCCTGGCTGGATCAACTCGGCTTCAGCCAAACGAAGTAGTCACCAAAGTGAAGGAAAGGCGCTGGCTACAAAGCGAGCAAGCGAGAAAAGAGGGAAGCCCTTCAGCATGGGAAGGAAGAGGAAGCAGGTAGCAGCAGTAGCAGCATCCATCTTTCGGTCAAAGGAGCGGGGGATTCCCCTCTCTCGCCTGTCTGATTTCTCTCTCTGGCGCCGTGTATGGGAGGCAGCCTCGTGCCAGGTGTATGGGAGATGTGTGCTCCTCCTCCCCCCCTAAGAGTGTCTCTTATTTTTTTAAGCCTTAAAGTTTTGGATTTTTTTGATTCCCCTCACCTCATCTTCCTCCTTCAGCAGTGACTGTCCTCCTCCTCTTCTTCTCCCTCCTCCTCCAACCCAAATTCTGAGGTTTTATTTCTTTCCTAATGGGTTTGCACACATTATTTACTTTCACATTGATTCCTATGGGGAAAATTGCTTCTACTTACAAACTTTTCTACTTAAGAACCTGGTCATGGAACAAATTAAGTTCTTAAGCAGAGGTACCACTGTACATACATACTGCTCAAAAAAATAAAGGGAACACTCCAATAGCACATCCAAGATCTGAATGAATGACATATTTTCATTGAATACTTTGCTCTGTACAAAGTTGAATATGCACAATAGCATGTGAAATTGATTGTCAATCAGTGTTGCTTCCTAAGTGGGCAGTTTGATTTCACAGAAGTTTGATTTTCTTGGTGACATTTTAATGAGGTCCCACTCATCATCTTCAGGCTGATGCTTTTGTCCTTGTGCTAGGGCGAACACAGGAAGAAACCCGAATATGTCAAGACCTTCATACCTGTACTCGTGAAAATCTACAAAAACATATATATAATCCTGGTACATACAGTATTATATATTTGTAATTCTCTGGTACAAAGCTGAAAGGATAAGATCCTGTGGCCTAGAGGTTAATTCCACAAGGTAGGGACTGCAGGATCAAATCCCAGTGAGGGTATGGCTAGCTGATGAGTCACGACAAGGCCAAAATAGATCTATACTAGTCTCCCTTCATTTTAAATTCAGCAAAAGTAAGTTACACATACGGAATATAGTTTGTCGGCTTTGAAAAAATTAATTAACTGCCTTGGATATGGCCCTGGGTTGGGCTGAGAGACAAAAGAAAGCATTAACTTTAAGTATGTAGCTGCGAGAGCAATCATGGGCTTTCCCAAATATGCCCATGTTACACCAACACTTTGCAGTCTGCATTGGTTGCCAATCAGTTTCCAGTCACAATTCAAAGTGTTGGTTATGACCTATAAAGCCCTTCATGGCACTGGAACAGATTATCTCCAGGACCGCCTTCTGCCGCACGAATCCGTTACCAGTTAGGTCCCTTCTCCGGGTCCCGTCAACTAAACAATGTTGTTTGGCGGGACCCAGGGGAAGAGCCTTCTCTGTGGCGGCCCCGGCCCTCTGGAACCAACTCCCCCCAGAGATTAGAATAGCCCCCACCCTTCTTGCCTTTCGTAAGCTCCTTAAAACCCACCTCTGTCGTCAGGCATGGGGGGACTGAGATATTCTTTCCCCCTAGGTTTCTACAATTTATGTATGGTATGTTTGTATGTATGATTGGTTTTTAAAATAAGGGTTTTTAGCTGTTTTAGTATTGGATTGTCGCATGTTGTTTTTACCACTGTTGTTAGTCGCCCTGAGTCATACAAATCCAATAAATAAATAAATAAATAGATAGATAGATAGATAGATAGATAGATAGATAGACAGACAGACAGACAGACAGACAGACAGACAGACAGACAAACAAACAAATAAATAAATAAAGTTCCTCACTTATTTAAGTATACCAGGGTGATTCAACAGGAAAAAAATGTGTAACATTTCCCTGGTACAAAGCTGAAAGGATAAGATCCTGTGGCCTAGAGGTTAATCATAATTAACATATAATTATATACATATATATATACATGTGTGTGTGTGTCTGCATGTCTGTGTGTCTGTGTAACTTTTACCTGTGCAATTTGGAGTGGGTGGAGGCTTATTTTGGGGGTAGGGCTTATTTTAGATGCAGGTATAAAAGCTAGGATTTACTTTCAGGGTAGGTTGTATTTGGGGAAAAATTATAGAAGCTCTGTCTCAGTCATATGTCTCAGTAGGTATCTGGATAATACCAGATACCTACTGAGTATCTGGCATTATGGTTTTGTTGTTTTTGCCTCTCTTTCCTTGTGTAAGCTACAGAACTAATGATTGGCAGCCTAACCTGAAGAGTTAGTGGATTGAAGATAAAATCTGCCATTTCCCCAATGAGTTAAGAATGCATCTACAGAGAAGTAGCATAATCAGCAGAGTGGTAATCCAGCTAAGCATTTGGTTTGGCATGCTAGCAAATTGGAATGCTGCCTCTACAATGATGCAGCTTAAGAGAACTTATTGGGACTCATCCATAGCTCTAATAAAAGGGATCAGATGTACCATTTCATGGCAATCAGTCTCTGCAGTAAACATGGGTTTGTCCTTCAGCTTCTACTTATCCCTTCAAGCCTAGAAAGATAGTTGAAACTATTGCAAGGCCAATTCAAACTTCGCTATTTACACTCTTGGATTCCTTCTTGGAATGAAGAATTATTTTGTATGCTGTCTATGTGCAAAAAGCAGAGCATCAGAGCAGATCTATGGGAAATTACTATCTGGACAAACTCCAAGTACAAGGATTATCATTTTAATAATCCTTGTAATAATTTTTTTTCTGCAATGATTTGTAAAAGAACAATTCAAAAACTTATGGTTTTGTTAGGAAAATAAAATCCTTATGCCAGTTTCCCCCCCCCCCCCAAAATTATTAGGTTTTTCCTGGAAAATGACTAAGCTAAAATAGATCTAAGCAAAACAAAATATTACTTAAATCAAATCAGATTAACCAAGTCCCAGGTCTTTCTTAATTGTTAACTTTGAATAAAATAACTGTAATCTATTTAAATTGTCCATTGCACATAAGCATGTATATATGATGATATATTGATAATGATTAAATGCTGGACAGCAACATTCATATGTTTAATTCAGAATCAGTTCTTACGATAAACATTTATATATTGTTGTTATTTCTGTGTTAACCTCAAAGGGTGGTTCTAGATGAGGATCTCAGAAATGGAAATAGAAACATAGAAATATAGAAGACTGACGGCAGAAAAAGACCTCATGGTCCATCTAGTCTGCCCTTATACTATTTTCTGTATTTTATCTTAGGATGGATATATGTTTATCCCAGGCATGTTTAAATTCAGTTACTGTGGATTTACCAACCACGTCTGCTGGAAGTTGTTCCAAGGATCTACTACTCTTTCAGTAAAATAATATTTTCTCATGTTGCCTTTGATCTTTCCCCCAACTAACTTCAGATTGTGTCCCCTTGTCCTTGTGTTCACTTTCCTATTAAAAACACTTCCCTCCTGGACCTTATTTAACCCTTTAATATATTTAAATGTTTCGATCATGTCCCCCCTTTTCCTTCTGTCCTCCAGACTATACAGATTGAGTTCATTAAGTCTTTCCTGATACGTTTTATGCTTAAGACCTTCCACCATTCTTGTAGCCCGTCTTTGGACCCGTTCAATTTTGTCAATATCTTTTTGTAGGTGAGGTCTCCAAAACTGAACACAGTATTCCAAATGTGGTCTCACCAGCGCTCTATATAAGGGGATCACAATCTCCCTCTTCCTGCTTGTTATACCTCCTACTTGCTTTCCCTACCGCCTGACTGCACTGTTCACCCATTTTGAGACTGTCAGAAATCACTACCCCTAAATCCTTCTCTTCTGAAGTTTTTGCTAACACAGGACTGCCAATACAATACTCAGATTGAGGATTCCTTTTCCCCAAATGAAAGAAAAGAAGAGAAGAGAAAAGAGTACTGTCAAAAGAACATTATTAACTATGAATATTATCTAGTATTCTATAACTTAGAATACGTCATTCCTTTAGATTAGTTTATTTATATAATTTAATATGTATTTAAATTTGTTGTAAACTATAGAAATAGCAATGGCACTTAGTCTTATATACCACTTTACAATGCTTTACAGCCTTCTCCTAGCGGTTTACAGAATCATCATATTGTTCCCAACAATTTGACTCCTTATTTTATCCACCTTGGAAGGATGGAAAGCTGAGTCAACCTTGAACCTGGTGAGATTCGAACTGCCAAATTTCAGGAAGCTGGCAGCCAGCAGAAGTAGTCTGCAGTACAGGATCCTAACCACTTAGGGGCTCTTGGAGGACACTTTTTGGCTTCCGGAGAGTCTCTGGGAGGATGGGGTGGGGCATTTTTGCCTACTGGGCCCATCAAATTCTGGGATATGCCTGAGTCGTTTCAGGCCTCCAGAGGGCCTGAAATGGGTGGTTTCAGAGTGAGGTGGGGGAGGCCATTTTCACCATCCCCAGGCATTGAATTATGGGTGCGGGCACTCGCACACGCGCTTTCGGCACCTGAGGAACAAAAGGTTCTCCATCACTGTCCTAGAGCTTTTCTCAAATAGACTACTGAATTTTGACAATTGCCTCACTTTCATAATACGGTTTCCGACCATTCAGAAACAGTAAAACTGAAATATAGTATAAGTGTAAGAAAGTCTTATTATTGTTCATATTTGCAATTGTTTACATTTGGCAAAGATGTCCAGTGTTTTTAATGGTTTTCCTTCTTAGAAATGTGTTTTGATAACAAATCACTTCTGCACATGTGCAGAAGTGTCCTGAGTGAGTGAGAAAAGCCCAGTGATGGGTTCTAAGTTATCTCGCTGCTGGTTCACTTCTATCTGCACCATGTGGTCATGTTTCATGGTGCATGGGTGCGGCTGCGACAGCCATCGTGGGGCTTCCTAGATTCGCCCACGTTTCTGCAACACTCCGCGGCCTGCACTGGCTGCCGATCGGTTTCCGGTCACAATTCAAAGTGTTGGTAATGACCTTTAAAGCCCTACATGGCATTGGGCCAGAATACATCTGGAACTGCCTTCTACCGCACGAATCCCAGCAGCCAATAAGGTCCCACAGAGTTGGCCTTCTCCGGGTCCCATCGACCAAACAATGTCGTTTGGCGGGCCCCAGGGGAAGAGCCTTCTCTGTGGCGGCCCTCTGGAATCAACTCCCCCCAGAGATTAGAACGGCCCCCACCCTCCTTGTCTTTCGCAAATTACTCAAGACCCACCTTTGTCGCCAGGCATGGGGGAGTTAGGATATTCCTTCCCCTAGGCCATTACAAGTTATGTATGGTATGTTTGTGTGTATGTTTGGTTTTATAATAAGGGTTTTTAGTTGTTTTATTAATTGGATTGTTACATGTTGTTTTTTTATCATTGTTGATAAAACAATGCGGAGAGGGGCGGCATACAAATCCAATAAATAATAATAAATAATAATAATGCACAATGCTAAAAAATAAAAAAGAATCCCCCCCAAAAAAACACCAAAAGCAAGATACATGCTCAGTGTCAGAAACCCAGTCCCTGCACATGCGCAGAAGGAAAAAAACCTGGGGGGAAATCCCCAAGTTTTTTTTTCCAAAAAAAAAAATCAAAAAAAAAAAAAAGGATGTCGGTGTCCACAGTCTGGCACCATCAGAACCAGTTCCATGACGTCATTGTGAAGTGTGTTCCATATGACGGTCATTTATATATAACTGCTATACCAGGAGACAGGGGATGGCTGTCCCTATTGCAATTGTCAGCTTATTAAGAAAACTTACAGCCCAGTAACAACACCACATGTTATTCCCATTGTGGACATCTCTACTTTACTGTTGTTAGAACTACAAACTTACCAGGATGAATCAAAAAGCATGACACAAAATTTCCTCCTAAATCCATGATATTTATTAATTTTTTAAAGAAATTACAATTGAGGTTGTCGAAGGCTTTCTCAGCGTCTAGAAACAGCATTGCAAACTCCTTATCGTTGTGGCTTTCATAGTATTCTAACATATTTAATGTAATTCTTGTTTGTTTGTTTGTTTGTTTGTTTGTTTGTTTGTTTGTTTGTTTATTTATTTATTTGATTTGTATGCCGCCCCTTTCCGTAGACACAGGGCGGCTCACAACCCAATAAAAACAGTTTATGACAAATCTAATAATTTACAATTTAAAATATTTAAAAACCCCATTATTAAACAGACATACACACAAGCATACCATACATAAATTGTATAGGCCCGGGGGAGATATTTCAGTTCCCCCATGCCTGACGACAAAGGTGGGTTTTAAGGAGTTTGCGAAAGGCGAGGAGGGTAGGGGCAGTTCTAATCTCTGGGGGAGCTGGTTCCAGAGAGTCGGGGCCGCCACAGAGAAGGCTCTTCCCCTGGGGCCTGCCAACCGACATTGTTTAGTTGACGGGACCCAGAGAAGGCCCACTCTTATATTATTTCTAATTTGTCTATTAGGCAGAAAACCATTCTGATCAGGATGTATTATTTTGTTTAATATTTTTTTAATCTATCTGCTATGATTGACATATAAATTTTGTAGTCTTCGTTTAATAGAGATATTGGTCTATAGTTCTTAATATATTTTGCGTCTGTTTCTTCTTTGGGTATCAATGTTATATTAGCTTCTTGCCATGATGCCGGACATTCACCGTTTGTTAACATTTTGTTGTAGATTTCTAATAGTAATTCTCCCGTTATGTGAAGTGTTGCTTTATAGAATTCACTTGGGAAACCATCTGGGCCTGGTGTTTTATTGTTATTCTGTTTCATAATTATTTTTTCCAGTTCAACTGGGTGTAAATTAAGAAAAATGTACAGTAAATAGAATTGTAAAAGATAAATTTTGTATACATATACAGTGATACCTCGTCTTACAAACGCCTCATCATACAAACTTTTCGAGATACAAACCTGGGGTTTAAGATTTTTTTTGCCTCACCTTTCAAACTATTTTCATCTTACAAACCCACCACCACCACTGGGATGCCCCGCCTCCGGACGTCCGGTGCCAGCGAAGCACCCGTTTTTGCACTGCTGAGATTCCCCTGAGGTTCCCCTCCATGGGAAACCCCACCTCCGTACTTCCGTGTTTTTGTGATGTTGCAGGGGAATCCCAGCAGGGGAATCCCATCAGAGCAAAAATGTGCACTTCGCTGGCAACGGAAGTCCGGAGGTGGGGTTTCCCAGCGAGGGGAGCCTCAGTGAAATCGCAGCATCGCAAAAACACAGAGATACGGAGGTGGGGTTTCGAGGACTTCAGTGTTTATGCGATGCTGTGATTTCACTGATGCTCCCTTTGCTGGGAAACCCCACCTCCAGACTTCCGTTGCCAGCAAAGTGCTTGTTTTTGCAATGCTGGGATTCCCCTGCAGCATCACAAAAACACTGAAGTCCAGAGGTGGGGTTTCCCATGGAGGGGAGCCTCAGGGGAATCCCAGCAGCACAAAAACGGGCACTTCGGCTAGCAAAAGGGGTGAATTTTGGGCTTGCACACATTAATCAATTTTCCATTGATTCCTATGGGAAACATTGTTTCGTCTTACAAACTTTTCACCTTAAGAACCTTGTCCCGGAACCAATTAAGTTTGTAAGACAAGGTATCACTGTAAATTGTAAATGTTTAATGTTGTTTGTATGATGTTTAAATGTTTGCATGTTAAATAAAATCGTTATAAAAATAAAATAAAACAAAAACAAAAATCATGACACCCTTTGAGATTTAGAATTCATCTGGCTGCATGCAGCTGAAGGATTCAGTGTTTATTGCTCCAGGACAAGACATTTCCAATACATCACCGTCAACACATCACCCTTTTCATTTTCAAAATTGTTGCACTATACCTACAGAGAAATACAAATAACATCTTGAAAATACATTCAATGCTGACATTCTGCAGAGAGTAAGCTCCGGTTTGAAACTATCCAGAAAAATAGCCCTGTATGTGAAGCATACCATTCTGAATTCTCATTATCTCATGGAGAGCCATGTTATGAAGGAGCACACAATATTGTCAATCAGGGTGAAGAGATTTTGAATTCTCTTAAATGTCAATGAGCTTTTGATCCAATCTTTATAAATGAGGGAAAGGAGATTGTCCTTTTCAAGGTCTTGTCCTGTAGCCCAATGTGTTGTTTGTAGAAAATGGGCATTGCAGTGAAAAAATGTCTTGTTCTCTTTTTGTTTGTTTGTTTTGTTTTGAGAACTTGACAGACAGAAAATGAGGAAAAGGATGTAGAAGAAAGCAACAATAAATAAATAAATGTATGGTCTTTCATTTATGGTGTGCCATATACAATGTATAAATATATAAACCATATCCCTAAACTATCAACTTACAAAGTTAGCATATTTTTAATATACAGTGATACCTTGTTTTATGAACTTAATTGGTTCCAGGATGAGGTTCGTAAGGTGAAAAGTTTGTAAGACAAAACAATGTTTCCCATAGGAATCAATGGAAAAGCGATTAATGTGTGCAAGCCCAAAATTCACCCCTTTTGCTAGTTGGGGCGCCCGTTTTTGCACTGCTGGGATTCTCCTGAGGTTCTCCTCCATGGAAAAGCCCACATCTGGACTTCCGCGTTTTTGCGATGCTGCAGGGCAATCCCAGCAGGGGAATCCCAGCATTGCAAAAATGGGCACTTTGCTGGCAACAGGAGTCCGGAGGTGGGGTTTCCCATGGAGGGGAGCCTTGGGAGAATCCCAGCAGCGCAAAAACGGGTGCTTCACTGGCAACAGAAGTCCGGAGGCAGGGCATCCCAGTGGCGGCGTTGGGTTCGTAAGGTGAAAATAGTTCAGAAGAAGAGGCAAAAAAAATCTTAAACCCCGGGTTCGTATCTCAAAAAGTTTGTATGACGAGGGGTTTGTAAGACGAGGTATCACTGTATTAACTTATTCCCCCAAAACAGCAAAAACACAATATTTTAAACATCTCCTTTTTTATGATGTATTATTGTCTCACTCACTGTTGCCTTATCCTAAAAGGGGAAAAATAAAATGAGGGTGGCTCCTAACCATGAAAACTGCTTCATTTTTTCTCCTTCTGAGCATGTGCAGAAGCCAAGTTTCTGGCACTGTGCGTGTGGTCGCCATCTTGTTTTCAAGGGTTTTTTTGTTTTATTTTTATTTTTTCCAGCACTGTGTCAATGTGCGCCCCCACGAGGCACAGTCATGTGGCACAGGAGGAAGTGAACTGACAACAAGGTAAGTTAGAACCCACCTCTGATGCCAATCACAGTTCACCAGCCATATATCCTGGTTTACCAGGAACATAGTATATCCTGCCAGGTAGAACTTAAAAATTGGGATATTAAAATGACAAAAGCAAATAGTACTTGGAGAGTTTATTGTTCTGTCGGGCTCTCTGGTAGAATCCTCCCAAAAATTCGCAGGTACAAATTTCAGACACACACACGTTTGAAAATTCAAAACAATGTTCTTTATAATGAAAATTCACTTCAACCAAGCCCTCTTTTGGTATAGCAAAGAGCACTTGTCTCCAAACAACCTGGTAATTTGTACAAGTCCCTTATCAGTTCTGAGATACTTAGCTTGCAGCTGTGAGGCAATTCAAAGTCCTTCTTCTTTCACAAAGTGAAACACACTTTGCTCTGGTTTAGTTTCAAAGTGGGGAAAAATCAGCACACAAAAAGTCAAAGTCAGTAAAGCAGTCACGAAACACAATGATCAGATAATCCTCCACAATGGCCAAACCCACAGGCTGCTATTTATAGCAGCCTCACTAATTACCACAGCCCCACCCAACCATAGGTTGCCTCATTTTCTTTGATAATAATCTCTCAGTTGTTGTTGCCTATGCATCGCTCTCCGCATGCGTGGCTGTATCATTAACTCTTGTTCTGAATCCAAGGACGAGCTAGATAATTGATCTCCTTCTGAGCTGTCTGCCACACTCTCCTCCTCCCTGTCACTCATGTCTTCTTGGTCAGAGGAGCCTTCATCAGCAGATTCCACTGGGGGCAAACCAGGCCTGCAGCATGTGGATGTCTCCCCCACATCCACGGTCCTTGGGGCAGGAGCTGGGCCAGAGCTAACCACAACAGTTTATAAGGCATAAAGAAATATTTTATTAGACACAATTGAAAAGATGAATAAATGGCCATTTTCACCTCTTGGGCAAACTTTATATATTGTGATTAAGAAGACATTTGCAGTTTGTTTCCTGAGTATTAATTCCAAAATAATTCCCAATTTGCTGTTTGCAATAATAATGTTTAATAGATAAAATAGTATTAGCAATTGGGCAGCTCAGGATTTTAGCCTGCATAATTGCTGATGGGAATACAGGTAAAAACAGAGTATATTTCTGATTCTCCCTTTTTAAGGATTATGGGAGTTATTTTGGAATTAATAGCATATTAGACATGTAGGAACACACTATAATTAAGTCGGAAAAAATTCCAGTAATCTCTTTGTTTTCAGAGCTTTGTTAAAATGAAAGTGTCTCTGCGAAGTTCCCTTTCTAGGAGACATCATAAGTGTTTAACCATAAACACAATTTATCAGTTTTCTTTTTTACTCAGCGGTGAGAAAGCAACAGAGTATGTTAAAGACGCTTTTCTAACAGCTCAGAGATTTTCTTTGCTGACAAAAGAGAAAATAGCTACAAAGCAACACTGTCATTAAGAGGAAAAGTAATGTGTGTGCTTCAGTTAATACCAATATCATCATAAATAACGCACCTCTGTGTGTTCGCCAAGTCAAACAAACTGAAATAAGCCATGCTTAGAAAATGTAACTAACAGAGTTTCCAAAATCTGCTGAATGTGGACAGTTAGAAAAATCCAATCCCTGCCTTTTATCATGATTTATTTTTTTATTTTTTATTTTTTTTATTCTTTGTCCAATATACAATGCATATGAAAGAGAATAGACATTAAGTAATATATATAATGATAGAAAGTAAGAAAGAAGAGAAGTAGGAGGAAAGGAGAGAAAATGTATGATATATGAGATAAGGAAAGAAGATTGGACAGGGGACGATAGGCACATCAGTGCACATATGTATGTCCCTTACTGGCCTCTTAGGAACCTGGAGAGGTCAATTGTGGAGAGTCTTATGGAGAAATGTTGGGGGCTGGGGGCTGACACCACTGAGTCTGGCAATGAGTTCCACGCTTCGACAACTCGATTGTTAAAGTCATATTTTTTACAGTCAAGTTTGGACCGGTTGATGTTAAGTTTCAATCTGTTGCGTGCTCTTGTGTTGTTGCTGTTGAAGCTGAAGTAGTCGTTGACCGGAAGGACGTTGCAGCATATGATCTTGTGGGCAATACTCAAATCGTGTTTTAGACGTCGCAGTTCTAAGCTTTCAAGATTCAGGATAGTTAGTCTATTTTCGTAAGGTATTCTGTTTCGAGTGGAGGAGTGAAGGGCTCTTCTGGTGAAGTACCTTTGGACGTTTTCGAGAGTGTTGATGTCTGAGATGTGGTGTGGGTTCCAGACAGGTGAGCTGTATTCGAGAATGGGTCTGGCATAGGTTTTGTAGGCTCTAGTCAGTAGTGAGAGATACCCAGTTGAACCATCATATTCTGATCAACCACATTTGGTTTCCAAACATAACAAATCCTTCTTGAATATATATTGTCACAAGGTGCCACATAATGAACCTACCGAGTGGACTCCACTCAGTGTAGAAAACAGGAAAGAGCAGGATTTATTTCCATTAATTTTTTCTCAGGAAAATGAGTATACAGAATACTATATATTGAACCAGATTACTTGCGCGACTGCCTCCTGCTACATGAATCCCAGCAACTGGTTAAATCCCACAGAGTCGGCCTTCTCCAGGTTCCATCAACTAGACAATGTCACCTGCTGGAGCCTAGGGGAAGAGCCTTCTCTGTGGGGGCTCCCGCTCTCTGGAATCAGCTCCACCCAGAGGTTCATACGGCCACCACCTTCCCCGTCTTCCACAAGAATTTGAAAACCTATTTTTTGCCATGAGGCTTTGGGTCATTAGACCCTAGTCCCTGGCTGGCCAGTATGTTGGATGCTTGTTGTTCGAATGTGAATGAATGATTTTTAATGCTCCAGGGATTTAGAATGGTTTTTAGATTAGTTATTTATATTAACATAGATTTCAGATGTTTTACTGTATATTGTGTTTTTTGATATGTTGTGAGTCATCCCAAGTTCTCGGAGAGGGGTGGCATACAAGTCCAAACAAACAAACAAACAAACCAAAACACAAACAAACAAATAAACAAACAAATAAACAAACAAACAAACAAACAAATAAATAAATAAATAAATAAATAAATAAATAAATAAATAAATAAATAAATAAATAAATAAATAAATAAATAAATAAATAAATAAAACAATTAAATTTAAACCTGTCTGCCTATTTGAGGGGAAACGGCATATGAAAAAGAAGTTCATTTTATATTGCCAAAACTTTATCTGCGAGAAAAACTTCTGTAGAAAAAGTCATTACCCAAAATTCACCTTTTTTGCCACCTGACGCACCCGTTTTGTGCTGCTGGGATTCTCCTGAGGCTCCCCTCCATGGGAAACCCCACCTCCGGACTTCCGCGTTATTGCGATGCAGCAGGGGAATCCCAGCAGGGGAATCCCAGCATCGCAAGAATGGGCGCTTTGCTGGCAACAGAAGTCTGGATGTGGGGTTTCCCAGCGAGGGAAGCCTCAGTGAAATCGCAGCAGTGCCAAAACGGGCGCTTCGGCTGGCAAAAGGGGTGAATTTTTGGCTTGCACACATTAATCACTTTTCCATTGATTCCTATGGGAAACATTGTTTTGTCTTACGAACTTTTCACCTTATGAACCTCGTCCTGGAACCAATTAAGTTCGTAAGACAAGGTATCACTGTATTTTTAAATTAGTTTTTTTAAATTTTTTGACATTAGATTTGTATTTATATTGTATTGCTGTTAGGTTGTGAGCCGCCCCGAGTCTTCTTCTTCTTCTTCTTCTTCTTCTTATTATTATTATTATTATTATTATTATTATTATTATTATTATTATACTGGCATAGTGGAGGAGCCCAAAGACCTGGGTCTTCAACCAAGCCTTCGGTGGAGGAGTTCAAACTCCCCTTTTGCTACCCCACCCCTATATTTCTTGCTTTATAAATGCTTTTTAATAAATTCAGAGCCATTCAGAGTCACCAGGAGGCAGGTAGTGTATCAATTTAATAAATAATAATACATTTAATACCCATCACATTTTTCATCAGAGAATCCAGTCCCCAGATAAGGCCAACGTTTTCAAGTCAGTTAAATCCAAAATGGATTGTTTCCAAAGGATCCTCCCTGACAAAGATTATTGGATAAGAAGTTAAATGTCTTGAGGGGGGAAAAACAAAAGCCCAGTTGTCTTTTTGAAAAAGCACCTTTGGGACAACCATGACCTGGATGACTGAAAATCTCCATAGACATTTAAAATGGATTGTGAAGATCTCCGCAAATGAGTGACGTGTAGACTGACATACTAGGACAAAGGCATCTTGGCGTTGTATGTATTGCCCACTGTGAGTAGGGGCTAAAAGAATCAGGACAGCTATTCCTCTTCTTTTCCTGCTGCAAATGTCAACACAACAATCTTATTGGCATTCAGGCAATATTTTTCAACTTTTGTACAGAGCCTCGGATTTAGTGTTGTTAACGGGATAAATAAAAAGGCGGAAAGAGATTGGTAAAACATTCTTGTTTTACCAAAGTGATCTGTATTTCTCATATAGAAGTTCGAGATTGTTAAAATATTTAATATTTTAAAATGAAATATAAAAACTTATGAAAGAATATTTTACCACCTTAAGAAACATAGTGTATCACAACTATGGCAGCTTCTGCCTGGACTCTTAGCAAGAAGAAACAATATCCAACATCTAAACATGATGCATGAGAGTTTATTAATCTTTTCACCCTTCTGTTATTTGCCAAAAAAAAGTATTCTTCATTGAGCTGATGATGAATGAAATCACATTTAAAAAGTCAAATTGTTTAAATTTGAACTTAATCAGCCTTTTTAAAGTTTCAGAGTTACTTTGACTGATTATTCCCGGGGAGGTTTCCAGTTTGATTAACCTTTGTAACTTTTCATTCAGGAAGTGATCAGAAAGCTAAAATAGTTAGAAAGAATCAAAATGGTGTCAAGAAATTGTCTTGTAAACATTCATCTCATATCCTCAAATGCAAGAACTAGGGATAAGATTAGATCATAAAGTTTAAATTAGGAAAGACTTCATGTGTCATTTGTAAATTAGGAAAGACTTCAGTGTCATACTGTGTTCAGTTTTGGAGAACCTCACCTACAAAAAGATATTGATAAAATTGAACGGGTCCAAAGATGGGCTACAAGAATGGTGGAAGGTCTTAAGCATAAAACATATCAGGAAAGACTTAATGAACTCAATATGTATAATCTGGAGGACAGAAGGGAAAGGGGGGACATGATTGAAACGTTTAAATATGTAAAAAGGGTTAAATAAGGTTCAGGAGGGAAGTGTTTTTAATAGGAAAGTGAACACAAGAATAAGGGGACACAATCTGAAGTTAGTTGGGGGAAAGATCAAAAGCAACATGAGAAAATATTATTTCACTGAAAGAGTAGTAGATCCTTGGAACAAACTTCCAGCAGACAT
Organism: Erythrolamprus reginae; assembly: GCF_031021105.1. Lineage (NCBI taxonomy): Eukaryota > Metazoa > Chordata > Lepidosauria > Squamata > Dipsadidae > Erythrolamprus > Erythrolamprus reginae. The sequence goes on along the minus strand of NC_091956.1, from coordinate 75,163,003 downwards.
GGTTGGTAAATCCACAGTAACTGAATTTAAACATGCCTGGGATAAACATACTGTATATCCATCCTAAGATAAAATACAGGAAATAGTATAAGGGCAGACTAGAAGGACCCTGAGGTCTTTCTCTGCCGTCAATCTTCTATGTTTCTATGTATAGTAGAGGAATTCCTATTTAAGAATCTTTGGAGTTTTGGACTGCTTTCTCTTGTTTTGTTTTGTGGGGGGGTTTCTGCTTTTTTTTTTTCTTTTCTTTTGTTTTTTTAGTCCTGGTAAGTGTTTTGAAATAGTCTGGGCAATAGCATGACAATGCAGGCATCTAAATGCACCTTTTTAAATAAAAAAAGTTTATTCAATCTGTAAAAGAAAAGGTTCAGGAGCAAAGTGTTTTTAATAGGAAAGTGAACCCAAGAACAAGGGGGCACAATCTGAGGTTAGTCTGGGGAAAGATCAGAAGCAACGTGAGAAAATATTATTTTACTAAAAGAGTAATAGATGCTTGGAACAAACTTCCATGAGACGTGGTTGGTAAATCAACAGTAACTGAATTTAAACATGCCTGGGAAAAACATATATCCATCCTAAGATAAAATACAGGAAATAGTATAAGGGCAGACTAGATGGACCATGAGGTCTTTTTCTGCTGTCAATCTTCTATGTTTCTACCGTGTTTCCCCGATAGTACGACACCCCCGATTGTAAGACGTATCAGGGGTTTCAGGGGGGTCGGCTAATATAAGCCATACCCGAAAGTAAGACATATGTCTTACTTTCGGGGAAACACGGGGTACAGTAGAACCTCGACATACATCCTCCCCCCGCCGTCGTCCCCCCCGCCGCCGCCTGCAAGCGCTCTGCCAGGCGGCTCTCCCCGCTCCGCGCCTCCTTTATCTCTGGGTCTGCGGAGGGAGGGAGGGTTCCGGCCTTTCGAAGCGGCGCTGGGCGAAAGGGGGCGGGCGGGCAGCGGTGGAAGGTGAGAGGTGCCTCTTCGATATGCCGGAGAGCCGGAGAAGGGGGCGTCCGGACCCCCCCACCCCCAGCAGAAGCCAAGGGGGGGTCCTTTCAAGCGGCGCTGGGCGAAAGAGGGCGGGCGGCCAGCAGCAGAAGGTGAGAGGTGCCTCTTTCTCCGGCTCTCCGGCAGAACGAGCGTGCGAAGAGGCACCTCTCACCTTCCGCCGCTGCTGGCCACCCTCTTTCGCCCAGCGTCACTTTGGAAGCCGCCGAACGCCGTCAGGGGGGCGCTTGGCGACCGCCTCTCCGCTCGCCAAGTGCCGCGGTGAAGTGCCACTTGCCAAGCGCCCCCCTGACGGCGTTTGGCGGCTTCCGAAGCGACGCTGGCCGAAAGAGGGCGGCCAGCAGCGGCGGAAGGTGAGAGGTGCCTCTTCGCGCGCTCGATCTGCCGGAGAGCTGGAGAAGGAGGCACCTCTCGCCTTCTGCTGCTGACTGCCCGCCCTCTTTCGCCCAGCGCTGCTTGAAAGGACCCCCCCCTTTCCACCCCTTGTCACCCGAGACGAGGTCGGGGCGCTTCCTTCCCATTGCCGCTGCGCCCTCCTTCGCCCGCCTCCTTTCCGGCAGCTCCCCGTGCGCCCATCCCCTTCACTTCGCCGCGGTGCCACCGCCTCTTCCCTTGCCGAGGCTCGGCTGCAAGTGGCCAGCGAGGCAGGGGAAGAGGCAGTGGTGCCGCGGCGAGGCGAACGCGAGGGGCATGCGGGGAGCTGCCAGAAAGGAGGCGGGCGAAGGAGGGCGCAGCTCCGGCCGCTCGCCTCGGAGCCGGTCGGCCTCGCTGGCCGCTTGCAGCCGAGCCACCGGCGCCACCGCCTCTTCCCCTGCCGAGGCTCGGCTGCAAGCGGCCGGCGAGGCCGGCCGGCTCCGAGGCGAGCGGCCGGAGCTGCGCCCTCCTTCGCCCGCCTCCTTTCCGGCAGGCGTCGGCCTTGACACGTGTCTGCCCACCCGGCGTCACCGAAGCTTACCGGTCTCTGGCGGGCGCCTTTCAGCAGGAGAAGCGTTCGCCAGGCTGCTTCACTGCTTGTTCCCCGACGATGGACAACGTCCGGCCGGCTTAGCCGGGATGGGCAACACGGCATCCGCTTGAGACGCCGGCGGGAGCAGCGGGAGCAGCAGGAACAGCAACATTTGGATCAGACGGAGGTGGCGGTGACATATGGAGGGGGGCCGCGGGAAACAAGCAGCGAAGCAGCCCGGCGAAGGCTTCTCCTGCCGAAAGGCGCCCGCCAGAGACCGGTAAGCTTCGGAGATGCCGGGTGGGCGGACACGTGTCAAGGCCGACGTGTGCACCGGACGCGGCTGCCACGTCATGGCGGGGCCCGGACGGGGCGGGCAGGCGGGGATGCGGATGTGTCTCCATGTGTTTGTGTGTGGGGGGGAGGGTGCTTCAGGCTCTTTGTCCCCCCCGGTGGGTAAAAATGAAGACCCAGATTTTTCAAGAAGATTTTTTAAAATACTACTTTTTACCGGACACGGGTGTTGCGGGTTCGGGTAGGTGGGTTGGCCGGGTGGGTCTTATTTTTTCCAATATAAGACATACCCCGAAAGTAAGACGTAGTGGGGCTTTGGGGGGTAAAAAGAAAGTAAGACACTGTCTTACTTTCGGGGAAACACGGTATCAATTTGTCCCATCTTACTTGAAGGTGATTTTGAAAGTCATTATTTAGGATACATGCTGGCGGTTTTTCTAGGTAGAAAAATGAAATAATTTTTAAGGTACCATCCTATCAAGACAGAGTTGTATGTTGTCAACAGACATTATGGAACTCTTACAAATCGGGTTATGTTTGTTCCAAAGGAGTTGGTTTATGGTTTGTGGTTTCTCCTAGACTTGCAGTTTAAGAACCTGGAAAAACTTTACTCAGCTTTGACTGATTACATTACATTACATGATACAAGATGTCCTAGCAATGCTAGCTTATGCCATGGCCAGACCATAGTAATGTGTTCTACGTGGGTTGTTCTAGATCAGAGATGTCAAACTTGATTTCACTGAAGGCTACATTGGGTTATGTTTGACATTGTGGGGAGTGGCCAGAATGGGCATGGTCAGTTTAATGTCAGTCATATTGGGGGTGGTCTTAGTGCTCTGTCTTAGTGCTCTGCCAGCAAAAACAGATCACCAAACTCCATTTTCAGCTGCAGTGGGCTTCTGCAACCCACTGCCAGAGCTTAGGAGAACTCCCGGTGGCATTTGCAAGCTCCATTTTCAGCCGACAGTCTCCTGTCAGCAAAATATTTTTAAGCAACAAGCTAATAACCAGTGTTGGCTATGACCTATAAAGCCCTACATGGCACCGGGCCAGAATACCTGCGGGACCGCCTTCTGCCTCATGAATCCCAGCAACCGGTGAGGTCCCACAGAGTCAGCCTTCTCCAGGTTCCATCAATGTCATTTGGTGGGACCTTGGGGAAGAGCCTTCTCTGTGGTGGGCCCGGCCATCTGGAATCAGTTCCCCCCAGAGATTTGTACTACTCACCTTCCGTAAGAGTCTTAAGACTCATTTATGCCACCATAAATATTTATACAATAAATCCCTTTGAATTCTAAAAGGGAGTTTTGCTTCTCTTTTGTTGAGATAAAAAAAACATTTACTGGACTTCTACTGAGTGTGTGTGTGTCTGTTTTGAGCCAATTTCCTTTTCATCGGAGGCTTGTACTAGAAGCCGACAGAACAACTCGAAACAGAATATCCTACGAAAATAGACTAACAATCCTGGGCCTAGAAAGCCTAGAACTACGGCGCCTAAAACATGATTTGAGTATTGCCCACAAGATCATATGCTGCAACGTCCTACCGGTCAATGACTACTTCAGCTTCAACCACAATAACACAAGAGCACGCAACAGATTCAAACTTAATACGAACCGCTCCAAACTTGACTGTAAAAAATATGATTTCAACAATCGAGTTATTGAAGCGTGGAACTCATTACCGGACTCAATTGTGTCAACCCCTAACCCCCAACACTTCTCCCTTAGACTCTCCACGATTGTCCTCTCCAGGTTCCTAAGGGGCGTACATAAGTGCACTGGTGTGCCTTTCGTCCCCTGTCCAATTGTCTTTCCTTTCTTTCACCTATCTTATATATTCTCTTCCTTTCTAATATCCTCTCCTCTAAGTTCACTTTCACCCTCATTTATATTATCACATGTCTATTTTTCTTCCTATGTATTTGTGTATTGGACAAATGAATAAAATAAAATAAAAATCAATAAATAGTAATTGGTTCCTTGGTTGCAATCTCAAAACATCTGGCGTACCAATTGAATACCACTGACATTGACAAAATCACCACCAGTCATTTCCAAATGGCAGCTTTAATTGGAACAGTTTACATCATGTGATAATACCTTTAATACTATCAAACAAATCTGCCTATCCATGTACTTGGGAAGGACTGGATAAAAACGCCACCTCCAGTGTAAACATCTGACTGTGCAACCAACCATAATAATATCATCAATGGCTTTGAATTCCTGTCCTGTTGTGTAATTATTCCTCTTTGCCCCCTAATGTGCCCTTTTGATGCAAAAGGTTGTCCCTTGTGTCTTGTTCATAAAAATATTTTTAAGCAACATGCTAACAAATTATCTTAGCTTTACAAGTGCAGGATATATTTGTATTTGGCCGAATGTGGCATTCGTTTAATCACATTTCCATTAAACAGAAGAAGGAATTGCTTGCTTTTATCCAGGGAATTCATAATTCCAGTTGAGAACAAGATGAAAAAGAGGCACTAAAGGAGAAAATATGCATATTCAGTAAACATAAAAGAGAAGCTTGTTAGTCAAAAAGGAGAGCGTAAACTACAAAGCTAAAGTGGGAGTAAATGGCACACCATTTACAAATCATGAATTAATTTACTTGCAACTTGATCCTCAGGAGCTGGCAATGCCGATGAAAGGCATCCCAACGGTACACAGAAGGGGCTTCTTTGCACAGGTATTAGGAAATATTCTGGAAACAATTGCAAGGGTCATATGAGGGGTGGCCAGCAACAGGCCTCGACAAAACATAGATATTAGCTAAGCTGTGGCGAATTTGTTTGCTTTCTGGATGCTGCAATGCAAAGAACTGGCATGGCTCAAGGACTCAGGAAGGACATTTACACTATAGCAGTGTTTTTCAACCAGTGTGCCGTGGCACACTAGTGTGCCGCGAAACATGGTCAGGTGTGCCACGAAGAAGGAAGCTCAGGTTCCGGTCTCGCAACTTTTTGCTGAGAGAGAGAGAAAGAGAAAGCAAGAGAGACAGAAAGAGAGAGAGAGAAAGCAAGAGAGAGAGAAAGAGAGTGAGAGAAATCAAGAGAGAGAGAGAAAAGAGAGAAACAGAGAGAAAGCAAGAGTGAGAGAGAGAGAAAGCAAGAGAGAGAAAAGGAGAGGAAAGGAGAGGAAAGGAGCAAAAAGGGAGGAAAAAGAGAAATGAGAAAATGATTGAGACAGAGAATGAGAGGAAAGAGAGAGAAACAAAAGAGAGAGAAGTGACTCTTGGTTTAAAGCATATGATAAAAAGCACCCAAAGAATAAGAGAGAGAAAAATCCCAGCCCTCACCTATTTTGGGAATGGTTCAAGAGTGTGTATACACACACAAGGGTGGGGAGGAGATGGATGGAAAAAGAGAGGAGAATGTCTTAGGGTGTCGTTTTGTGTCATTTTGGTTGGTGGTGTGCCCCAGGATTTTAAAATGTAAAAAATGTGCCGTGGCTCAAAAAGGTTGAAAATCACTGCACTATAGCACTGGGCTAGAAAAAAAAAAGCCAAACTCAATAACTTTTGAATATGCAAACATTTGTCCTGTATAGTTGTCCGGCTACAAAAATGGCGGAAGGTCTTAAGCATGTGGCCGCCCCGGCCCTCTGGAACCAACACCCTCACCCCTCAGAGTTTAGGACTGCCCACACCCTCCTCGCCTTTCGTAAATTATTAAAAACTCATCTTTGCCGCTAGGCATGGGGAAATTAACACACACCCCAATTGTCAAGGTTGGTGTATGGTTTGATTGAATTGTGTGATTATAAGCGTTTTAAACTGTATTCTTTAATAATTGGATTTGTACACTGTTTATGTTGTTGCGAGCCGCCCTGAGTATTCGGAGAGGGGCGGCATACAAATCGAATTAATAATAATAATAATAATAATAATAATAATAATAATAACAACAACAACAACAACAACAACAGGAACAACAGGAACAACAAAATAACAACATTATTATTATTATTATTATTATTATTATTATTATTATTATTATTAATATTATTATTATTATTATTATTATTATTATTATTATTATTATTATTATTATTATTATTATTATTATTATTATTATTATTTAGATTTGTATGCCGCCCCTCTCCATAGACTCGGGTGGCTTACAACAGTAATAAAAACAATATATAATGACAAATCTAATAGTTAGAATCTAAAATAACAATAATACATTTTAAAAGTCTAAAAAACAAGGACCCCAATATATAAAAACATACATACAGTCATATCATGTACAAAAACTACTTAGGCAGGGGGAGATTTTTCAGTTCCCCCACGCTTGATGATGATGATGATGATGATGATGATGATGATAATAATAATAATAATAATAATAATAATAATAATAATAATAATAATCAACTTATCAGGAAAGACTTAATGAACTCAATCTGTTTAGTCTGGAGGACAGAAGGAAAAGGGGGGACATAATCGAAACATTTAAACATGTTAAAGGGTTAAATAAGGTTCAGGAGGGAAGTGTTTTTAATAGGAAAGTGAACACAAGAACAAGGGGACACAATCTGAAGTTAGTTGGGGGAAAGATCAGAAGCGACATGAGAAAATATTATTTTACTGATAGAGTAGTAGATCCTTGGAACAAACTTCCAGCAGACGTGGTAGATAAATCCACAGTAACTGAATTTAAACATGCCTGGGATAAACATATATCCATCCTAAGATGAAATACAGTAAATAGTATAAGGGCAGATGGACCATAAGGACTTTTTCTGCCATCAATCTTCTATGTTTCTATGTATCTGGATACCCCGATGTAGCTGCTATATCCTGTACAAAAGCCCAGGTATCTAGGTATAACTACTGCAGGATGCCACATTTGGATTGAGATCAGCAGAATGTTTCTATTGCTTTCTATTGCTTTCTCTACATATGGCTCTCCCCTACGGTTGCTACGGTCCCATCAACTGAACAATGTCATTTGGCGGGACCTAGGGGAAGAGCCTTCTCTGTGGCGGCCCCGTCCCTCTGGAACCAACTCCCCCCCAAGAGATTAGAATAGCCCCCACCCTTCATGCCTTTCGCAAGCTTCTTAAAACCTATCTCTGTCATCAGGCATGGGGGAATTAAGATATTCTTTCCCCCTAGGCTTCTACAATTTATGTATGGTACGTTTGTATGTATGATTGGTTTTAAAATAAGGGTTTTTAGCTTCTTTAGTATTGGATTGTTTCATGTTGTTTTTACCACTGTTGTTAGCCGCCCCGAGTCTACGGAGAGGGGCGGCTTACAAATCCAATAAAATGAAATGAAATGAAATGAACCCACGAAGGGCCTTTTTTAAATGTTTGCCAAGTCTCTATTCCAGCCGTCATCCATTACTCTGGTGAAAACAATTGTGCTACTGTTATTAAAGCTGCTTTGTATGGGCTTGCCTCCATTTGTAGTCAAAACTGAGACTATCTCTGCGATTCCACAACATTTTCTTTTTGTTTGTTTGTCTGACAGCCTCACTTACAGGGACCTCGGATCCCTTTGCGTCTGACACCCAATGCGTTCTTTGCTGCCTGACTAATTTTCCACATAACCAACCTTGGTTTAACTAGTGAGGCAGTGGCGAGCCAAAGGAAGAAGAGGTGAAATAACAATGCATCATCTGTTCCAGGTCATTCAGTGTTTTCACAGGTTTAATCAAGCTTTCTTCATCCTCCATTACCCTCATTAGGTCCTGTTAGGCAAGTGTCTCAGGGTTTGATCTGTATCTTGGTAAAGACTATTGTGGATGATTAACTGTAATTACCAGTAATGGCCCTATCTCTGGATGGAAATGCTGTCATCAGACTGGCATCTCCTCTGCGGTAAATGGCTCAGCCTATTCCCAATTAAGTTATTCGTGCTTGATCCCACAGGTTGCTTTCTGTGTGGGCTCCCCCTTCTCCAACAGCTAGTTATTATGAATTGACTATGCAATGTGTGATGGGGGGAGGCATTGATGGTTCAGACAACAATAACATGAATAAGGCAATCGAGTGAAACAAAAGATACGTTGGGTGATCCACTTGAATACTTACAAGGGTTTCTTTGGTGTTTTTAATTCTATTTTCCTTGGACCACTTTGTAGGCAAGTGACAGGTATTATAAATAAGGTAGAATAAGGATACCTATTGTTGTGGTTAGCTCTGGCCCAGCTCCTGCCCCAAGGACTGTGGATGTGGGGGAGACATCCACATGCTGCAGGCCTGTTTTGCCCCTCCCCCCCGGTGGAATCTGCCGATGAAGGCTCCTCTGACCAAGAAGACATGAGTGACAGAGAGGAGGAGAGTGGGGCAGACAGCTCAGAAGGAGATCAATCATGTAGCTCCTCCTTGGATTCAGAACAAGAGTTAATGATACAGCCACGCATGCGGAGAGCCATGCATAGGCAACAACAACTGAGAGATTATTATAAAAGAAAATGAGGCCACCTGTGGTTGGGTGGGGCTGTGGTAATTAGTGAGGCTGCTATAAAGAGCAGCCTGTGGGTTTGGCCATTGTGGAGGATTATCTGATCATTGTGTTTCGTGACTGCTTTACTGACTTGGACTTTTTGTGTGCTGATGTTTCCCCGCTTTGAAACTAAACCAGAGCAAAGTGTGTTTCACTTTGTGAAAGAAGAAGGACTGTGAATTGCCTCACAGCTGCAAGCTAAGTATCACAGAACTGATAAGGGACTTGTACAAATTACCAGTTTGTTTGGAAACAAGTGCTCTTTGCTATACCAAACGAGGGCTTGGTTTAAGTGAATTTTCATTATAAAGAACATTGTTTTGAATTTTCAAACGTGTGTGTCTGAAATTTGTACCTGTGAATTTTTGGGAGAAGTCTACCAGAGAGCTCGACAGAACAATATCAAAGAGTGATTCTAATTTATTCTTTATGGCTAAATCACAAATTCTACTTGTCATTTAACCTCTCACCATTTCCCATCGTTCCATCAGTTTTTTCAATTTATTTTCATTACACATATTTATCTTTACCTCCACAATTTCAAAGCAAATGTGGTCCACCATGTACCAATACCAATTCTGTATCGTCCATTTTGCTGCTTCTTTCCAACCCAATACAATTACTGCTTGGGCGCTTTCCAATGCTGCTACTTTTATTTCTTTAAATTCTCTTGAGTCTCCCTTTTTTACCAGTACTGCCATTTCTTTTGTAATTGTCCAATTAATATTTAACATCCTGTTCATTTCATCTTGCACTATTTTCCAAAATTTCTGTACTACTGAGCACTCCCAGAACATATGCATAAAAACTCCTCTCTCTTGGCATCCATGCCAACAGGTGCCCTTCCCCTTCTTCTGAAAATATGCAAGTTGTGTTGGTGTATAATTTATTTATTTTATTTATTCATTTGTCCAATAAACAAATACATAGGAAGAAAGATAGACATGTGATAATATAAAAGAGGGTGAAAGTGAACTTAGAGGAGAGGATATATGAAAGGAAGAGAATATACAAGATACGTGAAAGAAAGGAAAGACAATTGGACAGGGGACGAAAGGCACACCAGTGCACTTATGTATGCCCCTTACTGGCCTCTTAGGAACCTGGAGAGGTCAATTGTGGAGAGTCTAAGGGAGAAGCGTTGGGGGTTAGGGGTTGACACAATTGAGTCCGGTAATGAGTTCCACGCTTCGATAACTCGATTGTTGAAATCATATTTTTTTACAGTCAAGTTTGGAGAGGTTCGTATTAAGTTTGAATCTGTTGCGTGCTCTTGTGTTATTGAGGTTGAAGCTGAAGTAGTCATTGACTGGTAGGACACTGCAGCATATGATCTTGTGGGCAATACTCAAATCGTGTTTTAGGCGCGGTAGTTCTAGGCTTTCTAGGCCCAGGATTGTTAGTCTATTTTCGTAGGATATTCTGTTTCGAGTGGAGGAGTGAAGGGCTCTTCTGGTGAAATATCTTTGGACATTTTCAATGGTGTTGATGTCTGAGATGTGGTATGGGTTCCAGACAGATGAGCAGTAGTCTAGGATGGGTCTGGCAAAAGTTTTGTAGGCTCTTGTGAGTACTGTGAGATTGCCTGAGCAGAAGCTGCGTAGGATCAAGTTAACAACTTTAGAGACTTTTTTGGCGATATTGTTGCACTTAGGTCATTCGATATTGGTATTCCAAGGTCTTTTACAGAATGTGGGTTAGCAGTGAGAGATTGTTTATTCAGTTCGTATGTGCGGTTTGGATTCTTTTTGCCGATGTGGAGGGTAGAGCATTTGTTGGTTGATATTTGAAGTTGCCAGGTGTTAGACCAGTCTGAGACAAAGTCCAGGTCTTTTTGGAGAATGACTGTGTTATCAGTGGTGTTGAAAAGTTTCACATCATCGGCAAAAAGAACACAGTTGCTTTCGATATGGTCACAGAGATCATTGATGTAGAGAATGAAGAGAGTAGGACCTAGTACGCTTCCCTGGGCAACGCCGCTTATGACAGGGGCGGGGGTGGAGATGGTGCTACCAAATTTGTTGCCTGTTTGATATACCACTTAGGTAAAATTTTCCTTCTCATTTCTCTAGATTAGATTAGATTTATTGGATTTATATGCCGCCCCTCTCCGCAAACTCGGGGCGGCTCACAGCAATAATAAAAAACAGTACATAATAACAAATCCAATGCCCACCAATCTAATTACAATTTAAAATTAAGAAATTCATAAAACAGTCCCAATATATATAAAAAACAGGCACACAGTCAATCAATCAAATGGCAAAACAATATGGGCAAGGGGGAGATGTTTCAATTCCCCCATGCCTGACGGCAGAGGTGGGTCTTAAGGAGTTTACGAAAGGCAGGGAGGGTGGGGGCAATCCTAATCTCAGGGGGGAGCTGGTTTCAGAGGGTCGGGGCCCCCACAGAGAAGGCTCTTCCCCTGGGTCTAACTCTTGCATTCTTTGTTTTCTGTATATTTTATTCAGACGCCAATGATATAATTACTACAAATAGAAGAATGTGACCTCCTTGGGAAGCCTGGAAGTTGCGTAGAGCCAAAAGATCACAAATAGCAGTGGGCACAAGGAGAAATGGCAAGGCAAAAAAAGCAATGCAGACAGAAGGGCACCAAGAAAGACAAGCGCTGAAATAATGAAAAATAAAAATCCATTCTGAAAATCAATGTTATTTCACTTTTCACACCCATCGACTATAACGAAGGATATTTTAGCATAGCAAAATAATTCGGTTTGGCTGGATTGTGTCATTTGACTTTAATGGGTAAATTAAACCCATACGTAATTTCTCTTGCATTGGTTTTAAACTCAGTTGTGGCTGTTTTGTACCCAATTCTATTCTAAAATGGGATTCCTGGGAACATTAATAACTCAAATGAACAATTTTGTAGCATGTCTCCAGTTTCATTAAATCCAGCCTTTGAGTCAATGGCGTTACACATTTTGAACATGCAGGGTTCTCACTGTATAAAAGACATCATAATTAAAGATTGCAGACTTGGCTGCCCTGTGTGAAATTCTAGCATTTGTACTAACACCCTATGGCTCAATGAAAACAAAGAATAGGTTGCATCAACAATTACAATTGTTGGCTTGATTACAGCTTTGAGTACATAACTTGTGAGCACAGTGATATGAGGAGCTTTAGCCTTGGGGGGGAATTATTGACCCCCTCAGAGAGGGTTCGCAACTTGGGCGTCCTCCTCGATCCACAGCTAACATTGGAGCACCATCTTTCGGCTGTGGCAAGGGGGGCGTTTGCCCAGGTTCGCCTGGTGCACCAGTTGCGACCCTATTTGGACAGGGAGTCACTGCTCACAGTCGCTCATGCCCTTATCACCTCGAGGTTCGACTACTGCAACACTCTCTACATGGGGCTACCTTTGAAAAGTGTTCGGAAACTTCAGATCGTGCAGATTGCGGCCACGAGAGCTATCGTGGGGCTTCCTAAATTCGCCCACATTTCTACAACACTCCGTGATCTGCACTGGCTGCCGATTGGCTTCCGGTCACAATTCAAATTGTTGGTAATGACCTTTAAAGCCCTTCATGGCATTGGGCCAGAATACCTCCGGAATCGCTTTCTACCGCACGAATCCCAGCGGCCAATAAGGTCCCACAGAGTTGGCCTTCTCCGGATCCTGTCGACCAAACAATGTCATTTGGCGGGCCCCAGGGGAAGAGCCTTCTCTGTGGTGGCCCCGGTCCTCTGGAATCAACTCCCCCTGGAGATTAGAATGGCCCCCACCCTCCTTGTCTTTCGCAAGTTACTCAAGACCCACCTATATCGCCAGGCATGGGGGAATTAAGACATCTCCCCCCAGGCTTTCTTATATTTTATATTTGGTATGTATGTTTTGCATGGTTTTTAAATTGTTGGGGGGTTTTAATATAATTTTATTATTAGATTTGTTCCATTGTTATACTGTTTTTATTATTATTGTTGTGAGCCGCCCCGAGTCTTCGGAGAGGGGCGGCATACAAATCTAATAAATTGAATTGAATTGAATTTAGGGCCCTCGTTTTTGTCACAATTCAAAATTTTAAAAATGTTGTAGAACATGTGAAAAAGAAATGTAAAACAGTGGAGAGCATGTCTTCATCTCAGCATAGAAGGCAAAAGTTTCATTATTTGGTATGTATTCTTTTGCATCATTGTAAATCAGGTCAACACATCGTATTTTTTCACCTATTGTATTCATGCAGGCAGTAATGCTGTATTTATGGTTATAGATTGCTCCTCTTCTATTTCAAACCATTCTCCCTATGGCATATAACAGAAGCTTTTCCCGAGCTCAAGACGACACTTGATCTTTGCAATATATTCTAGAAGTGCCTCTCCAAAACTAATACGTCAAAGGCAAAATAGAACAGTAACAACCGTGAATATCAATAGAAAGGCCAATAAAGCAAGTGGCATAAGCTCATAGGTAGTGATGGGCGAACCCAACGGTGTTCGGGTTCGGCAAGTTCGGATGAACTTTATGCAAAATTCGGACAAACCCGAACCAAACCCAAATGGGAAATCCTACCAAGAGATTCCAGGGGTGGAGCTTTGATGTCACGTATACCGGCAGGTTGCTAAGGATGCCAAGGTGATCACTTCCTGGATTCAATGGAATCCAGGAAGTGATCACCTTGGCGTCCTTAGCAACCTGCCGCTGCGGTGTCCTTTCATGTAAAAATAAATATTGTTATTTTTAAGAAAAAGGACGCCACAGCGGCGCTGCAAGCAAAGGGCGGTCCTTTCACGTAAAAATAAACATGTTTGCTTGCAGCCCCACTGTGGTGTCCTTTCATGTAAAAATAACAATGTTTATTTTTACGTGAAGACCTCCCTTTGAAGGAGTTGGGCAATCCCTCCCATGAAGAGATTCCGGGGACAGAGCCTTGACCTCACTGGCAGGTTGTTAAGGACGCCAAGGTGATCACTTCCTGGATTCCATGGAATCCAGGAAGTTATAACCTTGGCGTCCTTAGCAACCTGCCAGTGACGTCAAAGCTCCAAATGCTGAACGCGACCCCGAACTTTGCCCGAAGTTTCCGAAAATTCGGTTCGCCCATCACTACTCATAGGAAATGAATATATTAGACTCTTGGCGCTGCAATTGATAAGACCCTGTCCTGTATCTCAAAGCTGCCTTGTTAATGATATCAGTGAAGAGATTTATTTGTTAGATGTGCCTGTTACTAGGAATTCCTGCTATGGGAAATACAAGAACGAGTCACTATAGTGGCAAAAATCAGAAGACTTATATACCCCCTTTTCTACCTAATAAATGTTTTTAAAGGGATACCCAAAGGTGCTTTTTCTGGAGGCAATTCTTCTTGTTGTTCTTATTCAAGAGGTTCCTTCAGCTCTGACCAGATAGTGGGGAATGGAAGGATTTATATTCCTTGCAGATAGCTGGTAATTTGCATAGTTTTAGAGCAGTGATGGCAAACCTTTTTTTCCTCGGGTACCGGAAGAGCGTGCACACATGCTATCGCACATGTGTAAGTGCCCACACCTATAATTCAATGCCTGGGGAATACAAAGACTGCTTCTCCCACCCTCCAAAGGCCCTTTGGAGGCAGGTAACAGCCAGTTTCCCAAATTCTGGTGGGCCCAGTAGGTTCATGTTTTGCCCTCTCCAGGCTCCAAAGGTTTCCCTGGAGCCAGGGGTGGATAAAAATGCCTTCCCCCAGGAGGCTCTCTGAGAGCCAAAAACACCCTCCAGAGTCTCTGTGCAAGCCAAAAATCAGCTGGCCAGAACACATATATATTTATTTATTTATCTATCTATCTATCTATCTATCTATCTATCTATCTATCTATTTATTAGATTTGTATGCCGCCTCTCTCCGCAGACTCGGGGCGGCTAACAACAATAAAAAGACAATGTAAACAAATCTAATATTAAAAATAATATAAAAAAACCCCAATTTAAAGAACCAATCATACATACAAACATACCATGTATAAATTCTATAAGCCTAGGGGGAAGGGAAAATTTCAATTTTCCCATGCCTGATGACAGAGGTGGGTTTTGAGGAGCTTGCAAAAGGCAAGGAGGGTGGGGGCTACTCTGAGGGGAGGGGGGGCTACTCTGGGGGGAGTTGGTTCCAGAGGGCCGGGGCTGCCACAGAGAAGGCTCTTCCCCTGGGTCCCACCAGACGACATTGTTTAGTCGATGGGACCCGGAGAAGGGCTACTCTCTGGAACCTAACCAGTCGCTGGGATTCGTGCGGCAGAAGGCGGTCCCGGAGATAATCTCGTCTGATGCCATGAAGGGCTTTATAGGTCATAACCAACACTTTGAATTGTGACCGGAAACTGATCGGCAACCAATGCAGACTGCGGAGTGTTGGTGTAACATGGGCATATTTGGGAAAGCCCATGATTGTCATTGACAGACAGGACATTGCAGCATATGATCTTGTGGGCAATACTTAGATCATGTTTAGGGCATCGTAGTTCTAAGCTTTCAAGACCCAGGATTTTAAGTCTAGTCTCGTAGGGTATTCTGTTTCGAGTGGAGGAGTGAAGGGCTCTTCTGGTGAAGTATCTTTGGACATTTTCAAGGGTGTTAATGTCTGAGATGCGATATGGGTTCCAAACAGATGAGCTGTATGCTAGGATAGGTCTGGCGAAAGTTTTGTAAGCTCTGGTAAGTAGTGTGAGATTTCCAGAGCAGAAGCTACATAGGATTAGATTAACAACTCTTGAGACCTTCTTAGCGATGTTGTTGCAGTGGGCTTTGGCACTTATATCTTTAGTTATTAGTATTCCGAGGTCCTTAACGGAGTGTGGATTATCAGTGATAATTTGTTCATTAAGTTTGTATTGAATCCTCAATTTGAGTATTGTATTGGCAGTTCAGTGTTGGCAAATACTTCAAAAGAAAAGGATTTAGGGGTAATGATTTCTGACAGTCTCAAAATGGGTGAACAGTGCAGTCAGGCGGTAGGGAAAGCAAGTAGGATGCTTGGCTGCATAGCTAGAGGTATAACAAGCAGGAAGAGGGAGATTATGATCCCACTATATAGAATGCTGGTGAGACCACATTTGGAATACTGTGTTCAGTTCTGGAGACCTCACCTACAAAAAGATATTGACAAAATTGAACGGGTCCAAAGACGGGCTACAAGAATGGTGGAAGGTCTTAAGCATAAAACGTATCAGGAAAGACTTCATGAACTCAATCTGTATAGTCTGGAGGACAGAAGGAAAAGGGGGGACATGATCGAAACATTTAAATATATTAAAGGGTTAAATAAGGTCCAGGAGGGAAGTGTTTTTAATAGGAAAGTGAACACAAGAACAAGGGGACACAATCTGAAGTTAGTTGGGGGAAAGATCAAAAGGAACATGAGAAAATATTATTTTACTGAAAGAGTAGTAGATCCTTGGAACAAACTTCCAGCAGACGTGGTAGATAAATCCACAGTAACTGAATTTAAACATGCCTGGGATAAACATATCCATCCTAAGATAAAATACAGAAAATAGTATAAGGGCAGACTAGATGGACCATGAGGTCTTTTTCTGCCGTCAGACTTCTATGTTTCTATGTTTCTATGAAGTTCTGATCCTTTTTGCCGATTTGTAGGGCAGAGCATTTGTTGGTTCGTTACCCAACTAGAAAACAAAGAGCCACTCATTACTTGCTTCTATGTTTTCCCAACAAGAACACTAAGACTATCCCAAAATCACACAGTGAGCTTGGCATGTTTAGGGGGCAGGGGAAAATCAAAATAGCCTAAAATGGAAATTCTGACTGTGTGATTGAAGCACTGCCGTTGTTTACGTGTGTGAAAGACAAAATGATTCCAATTTGCTATGGAGTGAAAAAGAAAGTTGTGGAATGACCCAGGAACCGTCTGCTCTGAATATAATTAGAGGTCATTCTACAGCAGGTTTTAAGCCCATAATAAAATTATTTCTACCACAAGGCATTGAGCTTCTGTGTCTGAAGATGGACTGTCCCTCATCTATGCCGCACTCAACTGTAAGATTGGGGACTTCAACTGAAGTTATTTTACAATGCTGGCATTTGTTTGTTTGTTTGTTTATTTATTTATTTATTATTTACTTACTTACTTACTTACTTACTTACTTACTTACTTACTTACTTACTTACTTACTTATTTATTTATTTGATTTGTATGCCGCCCCTCTCCGCAGACTCAGGGCGGCTAACAACAGTAGCAAAACAGCATATAACAATAATCCAATACTAAAAATAGTTAAAAACCCATTATTATAAAAACCAATCATACATACAGACATACCGTGGATAAAATTGTAAAGGACTAGGGGAGAAGTTTATCTCAATTCCCCCATGCCTGGCGGCAGAGGTGGGTTTTAAGCAGCTTACGAAAGGCAAGGAGGGTGGGGGCAATTCTAATCTTGGGGGGAGTTGGTTCCAGAGGGCCGGGGTCGCCACAGAGAAGGCTCTGCCCCTGGGCCCCGCCAAGCGACATTGTTTGGTTGAGGGGACCCGGAGAAGACCCACTCTGTGGGACCTAACTGGTCGCTGGGATTCGTGCGGCAGAAGGCGGTCCCTGAGGTAATCTGGTCCGGTGCCATGAAGGGCTTTATAGGTCATAACCAACACTTTGAATTGTGACCGGAAACTGATCAGCAACCAGTGCAGACTGCGGAGTGTTGGTATGACATGGGCATATTTGGGAAAGGCCATGATTGCTCTCACAGCTGCATCCTACAAAGATGGCTTAATTTATTTTAATTTAACCAGGGAACAGAATAATTTATAACGTACTGAACTCTGAAAGCTTCAACGTTGCTTGTGGATTCTGGCAAGCAGGGCAGAGATTCAAAAGAGCTCTCTCAAGGAAGAGCTCACGACTGAGGCCGTGCTGTCTAAAATGATTTACATGTTCAAGGACCAGACAGACACAGAACTCAGCTTAAAAGCATTTAGAAGTACAATGCTGGATTGCACCCAAAAATCTTGCTTTGTCTTTCTTTTCTTATGAATAGTAGCAAATATATACAGAAAAAAAAGTCATTATTCTCTCAGAAGTTTTCGCTTATTATCCCTGACTAAGCTTTTATTCATTCTTGGCTTTCACCAATGTATCATTAGTGCATCATGTGTTAAGCATCAGATTAAATGAAATTGATGTTTGAAGGCAGCAGGGAGGGGGGTGTTTTTCCTCTCCTTTTTTTTTCCAGACTCTGTTGGACTATAATAGTGCAGATGAGGCTGCAGTAGAAAGGCTTGTGACGTTAAGATGACTGCACAAAAATAATTTTCCCCCTAATCCTCAACCGCATTAATAAAAGGAT
Source organism: Erythrolamprus reginae (assembly GCF_031021105.1). NCBI lineage: Eukaryota > Metazoa > Chordata > Lepidosauria > Squamata > Dipsadidae > Erythrolamprus > Erythrolamprus reginae. The sequence continues at coordinate 75,144,989 of NC_091956.1, read as the reverse complement.
GTCCTCTCCTTTTATTTTCATAAAAGATCAGCAACGGTTACTTCATAGATGTAAAGCTACCTCTCTTATAGATTACATCATGCCAAGGTAATAATAAAGAGAGGCATTTAGAAATTAGTTCAACATTTTCATACTTGCAGTTGCTACAATAAATAACCCAGCAGTGAGAAAAGCTGGCAAGATTTGGTATTTTTTGAAATGTAGAAAAATGGAGGAGGGAGTAATTGTAATGTTGTAGCAGTGAACAATTTTACTTTTTACTTAAAATAAAGAAAACAATTTTACTTATTTTACTTTGAAAAAGGAAAAAGAGGGGAGGGGACCATATTGCATATTGATTGATTGATTGATTGATTGATTGATTGATTGATTGATTGATTGGATTTCTATGCTACCCCTCTCCGAGGACTTGGGGCGGCTCACAACATATAATAATAATAATTATTATTATTATTATTTATTGGATTTCTATGCCGTCCCTCTCCGCAGACTCGGGGCGGCTAACAACAGTAACAAAACAGTATAATCCAATACTAAAAACAGTTAAAACACATTATATAAAAACCAATCATACATACAGACATACCATGCATACAATTTTAAAGGCCTAGGGGGAAAGTGTATCTCAGTTCTCCCATGCCTGGTGCCAGAGGTTTTAAGCAGCTTACGAAAGGCAAGGAGGGTAGGGGCAATTCTAATCTCTGGGGGGAGTTGGTTCCAGAGGGCCGGGGCCACCACAGAGAAGGCTCTTCCCCTGGGTCCCACCAAGCGACAGGGTGTTGTGATTCAGCCTGAGGCTGCTCAGGGACCAGCTGTGTCTCTGCTGGCTCCATGCCCAGAGGAGAATGACAGCGCAGAGGAGGGGGCTGAACAGGCGGACGGGGGAGAGGAAAATCAGGAATGGGATGAAGGAGAACAGCATGAGAGCCCCGGGGGGGGGGCTCTCCCCAGCCAGTAGCTTGGAGTCATTAGGTGATGACGCACAAGCTGTCATTGACATGAGACAGCGACATTCAGAGCAACGAAAAGAGCAGTTAAAGAGATATTATCACCATTGAAGTAGAAACAGCTGGGTTTGGGTGTGGTCCTCATCAGCAGGGTTTAAAAGGCAGGCAAGCCCTTGAAGCCATGTGGAGTGTTATCAGCTTGGCGTGGCGTTATCCTGTCTTGTTTCTCGGCATCTCTGTTCCTGGCTTGTGGCCCAGCAGCTTTGGATGATCCGTGGGAGGTGTAGGTCTGCTATCTACAGCCTTGGCTTGGCAGCAAGAATTCTGTATTGCTGCATGGACTTTTGGCCTTCGTGAATATATCTGAAGATACAGCATTTTCCTGTTTGTAAGGACATTTTCTGTTACCTGTGTTTTTCTTGAATTTTATAAAACTGCCTTTGCCTTTTACCAGTGTGTCTAATTCTCTTTTTGGGTTGGTATTGGCTTCTGGAGTGACCCAGACAGAACACAGGGTAGTCACAAAGATTTTTCTCTTTTCAGAGATGTACGGCTTCTATATTTTACATAACATAAAGTGGTAGACAATTTATGGCATTTCTATGACAATGGTAAAACATGTAAACCTTTGTAGTTCGAACTGCCAGGAATTGATTATTTCAAAAATGGACAGTGACAAAATGTATATCGAGTCACAAAGTCCTAGAAGGAATGAGATCGCTCTTCCTCTTTCATAGTTGGCTCAAACAGTGAAACAGAATGGTGAGCGATGCAGTACAACAAAATGACATACAGTCATTCCACAGTACTTGGATCACTAATGGAATTTATTACCCAAATATGATTCTAAGGAAAATGAGAAGAATTTGGAATTTGAATGGTTAGCAAGGGCTTTCAGGAATGAAATGACTATATCTCAATAGCATGTTTCTAGTAACAGAAAATAACTAGAGAAACCAAGACTCTATATGAATATTTTTTTTTAGCCTCTATGAGAAACAAGAAGTTGAGTTACATGGGATTATAGTCCGATCATCTGTTTTATGTTAGTAAGTGAGGCTCCATAGATATGCTGGAACCCTTAAGAATAAATTAATATGAACTACTTTCTCTTAAGAAAACAGAGCCTTCTTACTGAATTCCTGCAATATACAACAAAAATATATTATTTCTGGGCAGCATAGCACTTTCTCCCAACCACAATCGTTATTCCCAGTCTAATTTATTGGCATGAAATACCATCTTAATCTGTCCTAGCTGACAACAGATAAACAATTTACTTATTTAATCTCTCTCACTATCAATTTAATCTTTCTTCCATATCGTTCCGTATCTTATTTGTTTAGATCAATGGGACAATGCATTCATGTGACTAATTTTGATTTACTTATGTAGGGCAGACATATTATACATCGTGAAAATAATGCAAATTACATATAAACTTTTCTATTCTTTTTGTCCTTCTCCCTCTACTGTAATATATAAGTGGGACAGAGTAAAACAGTGTTAATTTTCACATGAAAAAGTTGTTTTATGAAGTGTGGTATCTTATTTTTAACAGCATGTTTATATGCAGATGTTATGACTGTTTTAAATTATTAATTGCCATTGACTTGTAAATGGAAAAATTAATTATGAAAAATATTCTAAATATTTGACGGATTCCATGTATGAATCCGTCAAACAGAAGGCTTAAACAAACTTCCTTTTTGGTTTTCTAAAGAACTGGAATTACTGGTTCACAAGTGTATGTATTCAGATGGATGCATTCCAACTAAATGTCAAATAAATGATATTTAGGGCACTTCAGAAGGATCATTTCATAATTCATAAATTACCTTTTTATTGGCATTGTGTTCACAGCTTTCTTAAAACACAATAAAATGTTAATGCGCAATATTACTTCTAAATTAATCTCAGCACAAACAGTGAAACAAACTCTATTTGCCCATAAAATATTCTGAAGTGGCAGAATCTAGTTTACAAGTCAGGAAGCTGGATCTCAATGTATTTCATCTGTTTAAACTTTACTACAATTCCGGTGAGTTATAGACTCTTCAATAAAAAAAGGTCATTTACATTGTTTTATCTATAATTTCAAATGAGACTTTTGTGTGACTAGCAAATTCAGACATGAAAATAAATACGACTTTTCCAGCATTATGGAGTTCTTTTAACATTTTACCATTTCAGTTCTCCAAACATACAATATCAGAATGAATTTTTCCTGTATAGATCAGTATATTTATGCTACAATTTTCCACTTCTTACCTGAAGTCTGGTACATTGAATTCAACGGAATTTAATTTTCAAGAACTCAACCATAAAATTACACTAGGGGTTTTTTTTGAAGTGAGGTTTTGAAGACCAGACATATCATGTAGATACTTAAATAAAATGTGTAACTATTTCAAATGGCTTGTGATCTTAAGGGGTAAATGTGAGCCCTGTAATCTCAGATTACATTTGTGGATAGAAAAATTAATGGGGGATTTCACTGAATCTGCCAGAACAGTATACAGTAGGAGGGGATAATTCTGCAACAGTTTTTGAAGATGGTACTTATAGTACCTTTATCTTGGGTATTTTCTTCTCTCTATTTTTTCTTCTTCTTAGTTTTTAGTAACAGCAGTAATTTAGCTGCTAGTTTTCAATTCAGATTGTGCAGAATGCAGCTGCGAGAGTGGTCATGGGCTTGCCTAGGTATGCCCATGTTTCACCATTACTCCGCAGTCTGCATTGGCTGCCGATCAATTTCCGGTCACAATTCAAAGTGTTAGTTATGACCTTTAAAGCCCTTCATGGCACTGGACCAGAATATCTCCGAGACCGCCTTCTGCCGCACAAATTCCAGTGACCAATTAGGTCCCACAGAGCGGGCCTTCTCCGGGTCCCGTCAACTAAACAATGTCGGTTGGCGGGCCCCAGGGGAAGAGCCTTCTCTGTGGCGGCCCCGAATCTCTGGAACCAACTCCCCCCAGAGATTAAAACTGCCCCTACTCTCCCTGCCTTCCGTAAACTCCTTAAAACCCACCTTTGTCGTCAGGCATGGGGGAACTGAAACACCTCCCCCGGGCATGTACAATTTATGCATGGTATGCTTGTGTGTGTGTTTGTTAGTAAAATGGGGTTCTTTTTAAATATTTTAAATTATATTTGGATTTGTTATGAATTGTTGTATCTTGCTGTGAGCCGCCCCGAGTCTGCGGAGAGGGGCGGCATACAAATCTAAATAATAAATAAATAAATAAAATAAATAAATAAATTTCCACAAAACCAGTGTTAATTTATAGGGAAAATGTTACCCATAAAACAAGATTCATATACACATCAAATAATTTGCTAAATGACCAACATTATCTCACATGGAGGGACCAATAAAACAAACCTCAGGCGAACAGATATCTCCCAGAACAAAATAAATCAGATTCCAAATAATCAAACATTAATAAAATAAATATAAAACTATTGCTTGGTTTCTTTTTTGTCCAGGGAAGGAAGATGTGGTTTCTTCCAAATAGTAGTTGAAAGTTAAATATTGAAAACAAAAGGCTGCCAACATTCAGTAAGCAAGTGCTGCCATCTGGTGTGAATGGCTTTTTTCTCTTGGCCACTCCGGTTTATTTCCATAAAATGTGTACAGAAACAGGGTGTGTTGCTTGCTCTCTGGGTGATATTAAAAAACTCTGCTTTTTGCATTATAATAATAAAAAAAACCTGTTGTCAAATAGCTCTTCTGTGTTGGATTGAGTCAAGACATGAAACCTACATTAATTGGCACTTACAAAAAGGTGTGTTAATAAAAGCATAAATTAAAGATCAGCTACAGCTTGGCTAGTTACATAAACATAGATTGGTGCATATTTAGCTTTTTTTTCCCCTTTGATTTTAAAGCTAAATTTTAAAATTCTGCCTGTAATCTACAACCTTTTATTTTAAAATGAGTATAATCTTCCTAAAATGCAACCTAATTTCTTACAGCATATGTATCATTCTCAGTTTGAATATTTGCACATTTTGATATTGCTGGTTAATTTTCAATTATAATAGATGCTTGGCATCACAAAACTGCCTGAACAAAAATCACTTCCAACTTTTTTACTTACACTTTGTTCCATACACATTTGTTTATAATCAACAAGAACCCCACTGAACTAATCATATTTACTCCCAATCCATTTTCCCATTAACATAAAATGCTTGGATTAAGCTGAGCCAAATGGTCTTAAATTTAAGTACTTGGGTTTAATTGGGTTGTACATACAGCCTTGTTCCTTTCACTACCTTGTAACATTCCAGTTACTAAGCTTGAAAGTAAATTGAATTCCAATAGTTAGTGCAAATTTATATGCCATTTAGGACTTAACTACATGATTCTACATACTATATGCTTACATATGTGCCTATTTGCACTTTTGTCTTCATAGCTTGTCATATTAAATATAGCAGACATATCGAATAGAGAAAAATATTGAAAGGTTTTATATGTTCTAAGGAGCTATTATTATTTAAATTACAAACTCATTCCAGATATAACAATAAAGTAAATAAGAAGGATTCTGGTCATTCCAAGCAATTTCACTGTTTAAGTTCATCTGATTTCAATAAAAGAGTGAAGCTATAGGTAACATTTAAAACAAATGTGCAATATTTGAATTCTTTATAGTAAAAGATAGCTATTGTTAAAGAGAAGTATATGGAGGAAAATGATTCACTGATTTTTACATCATTATAGTACATGTGTACTCCAGATAAGCAAGTTTTTGAATTACAGCCTGAGAACTGTTAATTACCATATTTATAATTATTTTGTTTGTACGCCAATGTTCCTTCCAGAGAACGCCAAAGTAATTTAATGAAATTTCTAGCTTAGTCACGTACGCACTTATTGCCTACATGAACTCCAAATGGCTTACATCCAAGTAGGAATACATAGGTTTTCAATTCATAGGAATAACCGTACAATAGACCTCATATTTACATCATCATACAACTCTCAAAGCAATAATTACTAAATTGATATAGAAGATGGGGTCTTGTTAATATCCTACCATTCAGTAAAGTATTAGATCTCCTTGCTACAAAAGATCCAATTAATTCCGTCCTATTATTTTATACAGACAGGAAGTGCAACATTATTTTACTGAATTTTAATATTCCCATTCGGACGAATGTTTTCCACAATTTCATTATTTTATTGAAATAATGTACGTTATTTTATTGTATCGATTGTTTTTCTATCAACCGTACAACCCTTTGTTGCCCATAGTGTACTACAAAGCTGTTTACTAATAAATTAATAAATCATTACTCATCAGTAATCATCTGCCCTGGGAAATAAGTCTCTGTGAGTTTAAAATTGTGATTACGTCCTATATGAGCTTCATGCATATTATTACAATAACCCTGATCACAATCCAGCAGGCTTCTTGTTCAGTTTCTCATAAGTTGTAGAATGATTACACAGAGTAGTATTTTAAAATTGCAGCTGAAAGGACAGCCTGAAATTCTATGTGTATTTTATTATATCCTTAAAATACAGTGATACTGTAGACTAATTATCAGTTGCAAAATTCCTTCTAATCTTCCAGTTCAATTTGTGTTAAATTTTCACTTAAACAAATGCAGTCCATCTAGAAACATATTGGCAATCACACAGCATTGGTTGCTTTTAATTCTCAAATGACTTCATTTCAGATGCTTTTATATTATATTTCAGCCGGCCGTTGTGCGGTTGGGAATAACTTCAGGTCAATATTCTCCCAGTCCTGTATTAAAACAAATACAAAAAAAAAAAGAATACCCTAATATTATTTCCAGACAGATGTCTTCATTAGAACTTTAAAGGCAATTTGAGCCTTATCAAGAATTCTATTATTTCTGCAAGTAGAGAGTTTTTCATGTAAGAAAGGGAAGGATATGTCCGAACTAGTTTAAATCGGGAAATTTAAATATTTAAAATTATATCCTTTTTTAAAAAAAATATCTAATTTTAGGCTGTTAAAACTGTAATACACTAATAACTATATCAACTTATAACATGATCGAAACATTTAAATATGTTAAAGGGTTAAATAAGGTTCAGGAGGGAAGTGTTTTTAATAGGAAAGTGAACACAAGAACAAGGGGACACAATCTGAAGTTAGTTGGGGGAAAGATCAAAAGCAACATGAGAAAATATTATTTGACTGAAAGAGTAGTAGATCCTTGGAACAAACTTCCAGCAGACGTGGTTGGTAAATCCACAGTAACTGAATTTAAACATGCCTGGGATAAACATATATCCATTGTAAGATAAAATACAGGAAATAGTATAAGGGCAGACTAGATGGACCATGAGGTCTTTTTCTGCCGTCAGTCTTCTATGTTTCTATAAGTTCTGCTGGAATTTGCTGCAAGTATTATCACAGGGGTACAGTGAGATTTTTGGTTGGTCCACTTTGCCAACACTCTGTCTTTTGCCTCTGAAGTTATCAAATTTATCTGTAAGGAATCCCTCAGGAAAATATCCTGATTCTTTCATTGTTTTCTCCTTTGTGTCTGGTGGGAAGAAAGTGCAAGAATAGAGCAGCAAATTGCAAATGAGGCTGTGGAGGGTTAGTGAAGGTATAGTATGAGCAGAATGAACTGACTCTGTATGACACAGATGGCTCACACAAAACTGCAAGATTAATCAGCCTACCATACAATTATTTTTTTTCAAGAAAAAAACAGGCAAGAATCAGAATATCTGTAAATCTCTTCCATTATTTATTTTACTTTTTGGCCATGGGTTTCCTCAACTCTATTTGTCTAAGATTTATTAATTTCTACGTATTATATATGAAATTGTTACTGCTTCATAGAAACTGGCTACGTCCAGAAGTTTGCTAGATCATTTATCTATCTATCTATCTATCTATCTATCTATCTATCTATCTATCTATCTATCTATCTATTTATTAGATTTGTATGCCGCCCCTCTCCGAAGACTCGGGGCGGCTAACAACAATAAAAAAGACAATGTAACAAATCTAATATTAAAAAATAATCTAAAAACCCCAATTTAAAAGACCAATAGTACAAACAAGCATACCATGTATAAATTCTATAAACCTAGGGGGAAGGGGAAAAAAAATTCAGTTCCCCCATTCATGACGACAGAAGTGGGTTTTAAGGAGCTTGCGAAAGGCAAGGAGGGTGGGGGCAACTCTGATATCTGGGGGGAGCTGGTTCCAGAGGGTCGGGGCCGCCACAGAGAAGGCTCTTCTCCTGGGTCCCGCCAAATGACATTGTTTAGTCGACGGAACCCGGAGAAGGCCAACTCTGTGGGACCTAACTGGTCGCTGGGATTCGTGCGGCAGAAAGCGGTCCCAGAGATATTTGTAGGATACTAGGAGTTTAATTGGGTTAGATAGAAGAAACATTTCTCTTGAGAGAGGCAGGTTGAGAGATGGTATGTTAGGGAAAATATTTTGTTGTATTTGTCAATTTGTGACATGCTTCCTTTTGAAGAAATCAAATCTTATGGCATTAGCCTAAGAACAAAAGTCTTCAAACTTGGCAACTTTAAGACTGGTAGACCTCAACTCCCAGAATTCTTCAGCCACAACACCTGGCTGGAGAGTTCTGAGAGGTGAAGTCTACAAGTCTTAAAGTTGCCAAGTTTGGGGGCCCTTGCCTAAGAAGCTGAAATATTTCAAGATTCTGTGACATAGAATTCTATGTAGATAGCTACATGTTAGCTGTTGAAAAGCTAAAAGGAAAATGGAGGAATAAAAAGAAAGAAAATTCTGTCATTTCTCTCTTTTTTCATTTTGTTTACAATTGATTTTTCTTTTGAAAGTTGATTGACGTAAAGAAGACAAATTCCATCACACTTGGCCATTAAAATTCTATTCTATTCTATTCTAAGAAGGAGGATACACTGTAGTTGTACAATTTGCAATCGTTGATGGTGCTAGATGGATAATAAATTGAAGGAATGTCTACTAATATCTCTGTGAGTACAGGTACTGCTGAAAAAAAATATCTGGTTGGCTTAAGAGTTATCTCTTCCCTAAGAAGCCAACAGCAACAGCAACAACAAGGTTACTCATTCCAGGGGTCTCTTTTAAAGAGTGAAATCAATCAATAATTTCCCCCACTGGTTTAAAGATCAAAAACTATAAACCAGGGGAAGATCACTTTGCAAAAAACTGTAATCTAGACACAGTCGAAGGTGCTGCTTTGTCAGCTTTGATGTCCTCTATGAGTGGGACCAAGTTACTTGAGGCCCTGCATCTCCTGGGGTCATCTCAGCAGTGAGTTGCTCCTGGTTTGACCTGGTTCTGCAATGGGATTTAGAACCCACTACTGGGGCATCTGCCCATCCTACCTAACATTGTTTAGTCGACGGGACCCGGAGAAGGCCCACTCTGTGAGACCTAACTGGTCGCTGGGATTCGTGCGGCAGAAGGCGGTCCCGGAGATATTCTGGTCCGATGCCATGAAGGGCTTTATAGGTCATAACCAACACTTTGAATTGTGACCGGAAATTGATCGGCAACCAATGCAGACTGCGGAGTGTTGGTGTAACATGGGCATGCCTTGGGAAGCCCATGATTGCTCTCGCAGCTGCATTCTGCACGATCTGAAGTTTCCGAACACTTTTCAAAGGTAGCCCCATGTAGAGAGCTTTGCAGTAATCGAACATTGAAGTGATGAGGGCATGAGTGACTGTGAGCAGTGAGTCCCGGTCCAGATAGGGCCACAACTGGTGCACCAGGCGAACCTGGGCAAACGCCCCCCTCAGCACAGCTGAAAGATGTTTCTCTAATGTGAGCTGTGGGTCGAGGAGGATGCCTTCTCTGTGGTGGCCCCGACCCTCTGGAAACAGCTCCCTCCAGATATCAGAGTTGTTCCCACCCTCCTTGCCTTTCGCAAGCTCCTTAAAACCCACCTCTGTCATCAGGCATGGGGGAACTGAAATTTTTTCCCTTCCCCCTAGGCTTATAGAATTTATACATGGTATGCTTGTTTGTATGATTGGTCTCTTAAATTGGGGTTTTTAGATTATTTTTTAATATTAGATTTGTTACATTGTTTTTTTTATTGTTGTTAGCCGCCCCGAGTCTAGGCCCCTTCCCTTAGGTCTACAACTGGAGAGAGGCACCTTGTTCATGGCTGTGCCAATTTTTGGAACAATCTTTCCTGTGAACCTCACCTGAAATTCAAAGGACTTCAACCCCTTGCCCTTCCAGAAGGCTTGAAAACCTGACTCATTAAGCTTGAATGGAAGTGAGTCCATAAAATCTAAATTTGGAGTTGATAGGATGTTACAGCACTGTAATGAGATACGTGACACTGTCCTAGAATTTAATCAGATTTATGTATTCTAAGTTTAAGAACGCTGATGTGAATTGCCTAGGATTATTATGTACATGTTTTCTTTTAAGGGTACAATCCTGTTTGAAAGTAAAACAAAAGAAATACATAGTTTGTGTTCTGTCGGGCTCTCTGGTAGAATCCTCCCAAAAATTCACAGGTACAAATTTCAGACACACACACGTTTGAAAATTCAAAATAATGTTCTTTATAATGAAAATTCACTTAAACCAAGCCCTCTTTTGGTATAGCAAAGAGCACTCGTCTCCAAACAAACTGGTAATTTCTACAAGTCCCTTATCAGTTCTGTGATACTTATCTTGCAGCTGTGAGGCAATTCACAATCCTTCTTCTTTCACAAAGTGAAACACACTTTGCTCTGGTTTAGTTTCAAACCGGGGAAAAATCAGCACACAAAAAGTCACTTATATATTTATAGCAGCCTCACTAATGACCACAGCCCCACCCAACCACAGGTGGCCTCATTTTCTTTGATAATAATCTCTCAGTTGTTGTTGCCTATGCATCGCTCTCCGGACCCAATTTAAATTGTTGCTTATGATTTATAAAGCCCTACATGGCATCGGACCAGAATACCTGCAGGACTGCCTTCTGCTGCATGAGTCCCAGCAATCAGTCAAGTCCCACAGAGTCGGCCTTCTCCAGATCCCATCAACTAGACAATGTCGCTTGGTGGAGCCTAGGGGAAGAGCCTTCTCTGTGGTGGCCCTGGCCCTCTGGAATCAGCTCCCTCTGGAAATTCGCACCACCACCACCCTCCTTGCCTTCCATAAGAGTCTCATTTATGTCACCCTGCTTGGGGCTATTAGACCTCTGTCCCTGACAGACAAAAGTTATGCAAATGGATTGAATGGGTATGAGTGTTTTTATGGCTCTTGGGATTTTAGATTAGTTATTGATTGGATTCAGGATATTATATATTGTTATATCACAATCTGAAGTTAGTTGGGGGAAAGATCAAAGGCAACATGAGAAAATATTATTTTACTGAAAGAGTAGTAGATCCTTGGAACAAACTTCCAGCAGACGTGGTTGGTAAATCCACAGTAACCGAATTTAAACATGCCTGGGATAAACATATATCCATTGTAAGATAAAATACAGGAAATAGTATAAAGGCAGACTAGATGGACCATGAGGTCTTTTTCTGCCGTCAGTCTTCTATGTTTCTATGTTTCTATTTTATATGTTGGGAGCCGCTCTGAGTCCTCGGAGAAGGGCGGCATAAAAGTCCAATAAGTAAGTAAGTAAGTAAGTAAGTAAGTAAGTAAGTAAGTAAGTAAGTAAGTAAGTAAGTAAGTAAATAGATAAACAGATAAACAGAAATAAATAAATAAATAATAAATAAATAACAAACAAACAAATAAATAAATGCTAATTCTCTGCTTCATTGCAGGGCTAAATGATCAAAGTGGGGAAAAAATAGTTCCACACAAAGAGGAACAATTTTATTTGGGCTTCTTGTCACAGAATAGGCATCTTTTTAACTTGTAAATGTGTATGACATATACAAAAACACTGCACAGCATGTTGTTTCCAAGGGCAAAACTGAATGCTGAAAAATGATGCCTTGTTTTAGTTACCTGAATTGGCTGCTCTGCTGAACGCCTTTGCTACCAGCACTTAGTTTAATTAGGGTTTTATCCAAAGATTGGAGTGTCTGGTTTGCCAAGGGCATCGAATGCTTTTGTTAAGTTCCACAGTTTCAGTGAGGGAGAAAAAAAATCGGAGGTAAACATTTGGCAACAATAGATCTTCTTATATAGCCAGTTATCATGACCACTCCTTACCACCACCCCCTTAGATCAAACCTAGACGTAATTTTACGTCATATAGTTAAATGTTAAGAATGATAAAATGTAGTCTTGCCATCACTCATTTCTCTTAAGATGCTTTAAAGAACAACAAAACCAAGGGTCTGCTTCCCACCTCATTTAAAACTGATTGAAGGTGACTCCATAATCTCAGCAATTTGGCTATAGGCAGTAACAAAAACGAAAGCTAGCCATCACTCCCAGTTAGAAAGCATTAAGGATCAGGCTAGGATCTCATTTTCAACAGTGGTTGTTCAGATGGCATTAGGAATTTCACAATTGGGATATAAAGCCAAGTGCGAATGTTGAACAGCTAACCTATTTTAAATTTAGCATTCAGCTAGGATGCCCTTTGTTCATAATTGTATTTCATGACACCTACGGGATAGGTAACTTTCTGCAGGATCTCGGCTATAAAAATCAATATTTAAGATTGTTAGTAAAAGCCAAAATCTCCCTTGTTCTTAGTGAAGCTTATTTAAGAGCAAATATAAAGTAATAGCCCAGTTCAGTATATGTTGCATTGTTATTTTTCTGAAAAACTGGCATCGTTTTTCTCAAGATAACTGGTACCATAAATTAAATGTAGAAGATAGATTATTCGATCTAGGGTTTTCCCCCTAAATTAATCTAGTGTTTTATTAGAAGCTGAGACAAAGGCATAATTGGTATACCTTAATTCAATTTTTTGTCTCGCTAAATCTCACTTAGCATTTTTTTAGTTTGCAATCTCTCGGGCTGTATTTCAGTATTACTTTAAAGAAAATTTTGGTGAAATTTACTGTATATCATATAGACCTTTATATCAGAATCCATATCTTTGTATTGGGAAATACGCTGGTTTTCAGGTTCCAAAATTATGTAAATAGCAAACCTCATTCAATTAATCTTGAGTGCTTTTAAATCTCTTTAAGATTATAGTGAAGAAGAACCACACCATTTAAGCTAAATGCTGTTCACTGTAATTAGTGCTAGGCAAAATATTGTGAAGCAAAACTTAATTTTACTAATCAAAACCAGACTAAACTGACATTCTTTTTTCTGAGCAAGAAAATTGTTCATATCTAATTCAATTGTTCATATCTTAGGGCAGAATCACACACCATAGAGAAACCCTTGGCATAGCTGGTGACTTTAATACGTAACATGGCAAGAATTCAGATTTTTAAAGCACCTGCTATAAACTTTCCATCTAGTTTTACACAACCCAGTGGTCATTCATATTTCTACCTATACAAACTGTTGTGGTTAGCTCTGGCCCTGCTCTTGCCCCAAGGACTGTGGATGTGGGGGAGACATCCACATGCTGCAGGCCTGTTTTGCCCCCGGTGGAATCTGCTGATGAAGGCTCCTCTGACCAAGAAGACATGAGTGACAGGGAGGAGGAGAGTGTGGCAGACAGCTCAGAAGGAGATCAATTATCTAGCTCCTCCTTGGATTCAGAACAAGAGTTAATGATGCAGAGAGCGATGCATAAGCAGCAACAACTGTGGTTGGGTGGGGCTGTGGTAATTAGTGAAGCTGCTATAAAGAGCAGCCTGTGGGTTTGGCCATTGTGGAGGATTATCTGATCGTTGTGTTTCGTGACTGCTTTACTGACTTTGACTTTTTCTGTGCTGATTTTTCCCTGCTTTGAAACTAAACCAGAGCAAAGTGTGTTTCACTTTGTGAAAGAAGAAGGACTGTGAATTGCCTCACAGCTGCGAGCTAAGTATCACAGAACTGATAAGGGACTTGTACAAATTACCAGTTTGTTTGGAGACGAGTGCTCTTTGCTATACCAAAAGAGGGCTTGGTTTAAGTGAATTTTCAGTGTAAAGAACATTGTTTTGCATTTTCAAACGTGTGTGTGTGTGTGCGTGAAATTTGTACCTGTGAATTTTTGGGAGGATTCTAAAAAAAAAGAAAGAAAAAAAAAGAGATATAAATGTATAAATTGAATTTTTGGGAGGATTCTACCAGAGAGCCCGACAGAACATCTACCGTTGCTTAAAAACCCACCATGTAGCATCTTGCAATGGCCACAAAAGCTGAATCAAGTCTGACTGGCAACAGGGTTAACTTTTCTACATTAAAAGATTCTTTTTTTTTCTTTTACAAACAAACCAACCAACACTCCAAAAACGTTGCAACTGTTTTGGAACCATATATTATTATGCCTTAAAAAGCAGTTCTACCAGTGTTAAAGATAAGCGGAAGACACAAGCTTTCGTGATTAGATTGTGCAAATGTATTAGCCATAGGACAATGATTCTTCGCTGTATTGACATGAGGGGTTACCATGTAGCAACTGTTCAATATCTTACTTTGGACTTCTGTGATAGACCACTTAACTACCTCAGCTTTCCCAGCGATCGTCTCATTTATCTAGGATTATTGCACTGAATTTACTGTTTGGTTTTCTTCCAGAACTGAAATGTCAAGTCCAGTGTCATGTATGCAGTAGCTTTGTGCCACGAGAGCTCAACAGATCCACCGAAAGCTGCTAGCAGTTGATCTTTGGACAGAGATAGAAATAAATAAATCCTCTTTAGCAGATCAATATTCATCCCATTTAATGCTCGATGCGAAACTTCTGGATTTGCGAAAGCAAAGCTGATGTACAGCTAATCGTTGAAAATGGGCATTAGGGTTTTTGAAACATGACAACATATTGTCAGGCAGGAAAAGGATAAATATATTGCGTAATTAGACACACTGAATATGATATTTGCATTGTCCTTTGCATCCTTTCATGGATTATAAAAAGTTATGAATAAGAATTCATAATATTAATCAAAGTATTTCTCATTGTTGTGAGGTAGCATTTATTTATCTATTTATCTATTTATCTATTTATCTATTTATCTATTTATCTATTTATCTATTTATCTATTTATCTATTTATCTATTTATCTATTTATCTATTTATCTATTATCTATTTATCTATTTATCTATTTATCTATCTATCTATCTATCTATCTATCTATTTATTTATTTATTTATTTATTGGATTTGTATGCCACCCCTCTCCGTAGACTCAGGGCGGCTAACAACAGTAATAAAACCAGCATAGAACAATCCAATATTAAAACAGTTAAAAACACTTATTATAAAACCAGACATACAGACAGACATACCATGCATAAAACTGTAAAGGCCTAGGGGGAAAGAGTATCTCAGTTCCCCCATGCCTGGCGGCAGAGGTGGGTTTTAAGAAGCTTACGAAAGGCAAGGAGGGTGGGGGCAATTCTAATCTCTGGGGGGAGTTGGTTCCAGAGGGCCGGGGCCGCCACAGAGAAGGCTCTTCCCCTGGGTCCCGCCAAGCAACATTGTTTAGTTGACGGGACCCGGAGAAGGCCCACTCTGTGGGACCTAACTGGTCGCTATGATTCATGCGGCAGAAGGCGGTCCCTGAGATAATCTGGTCCAGTGCCATGAAGGGCTTTATAGGTCATAACCAACACTTTGAATTGTGACCGGAAACTGATCAGCAACCAATGCAGACTGCGGAGTGTTGGTGTAACATGGGCATATTTGGGAAAGCCCATGATTGCTCTCGCAGCTGCATTCTGCACGACCTGAAGATATGAAGCATGCCATATACATTGATTTTGTACGTTAGGAGAATTGTAATTCATCCATCTGTGCATTTTTTTTTCAACCATAGGTAGAGACTGTACCTTTGATCCCCATTTTTCAATAGGTGTTTTTTTTAAAAAAAGGTTCCCACAGTTTAGGTATTATAGACCTTGGAATTAAAAGTACGAATGTTTTTTTAAATAAACAAAGGAGCATGTGGTCCCTCAAATCTCTGTAATAAACCTAAGTATAAAGATCTCTCTAAAAAGATTTCTGTATTTAGTTTTCTTTTAGATGAACCCTCTTTTGTTTTGAACTGTCTTTAATTAATAGGATTGTATTGCTATTTTGTTATACTTATTCATGTGGTTCAGTTTTTAGTTGTTATAATTTCACGGCTAGCTAATGGGTTATTGTTTTATGCTTTTGGTATATTTTAAATCTATTTATTATCTTTTGATAATATTAGGTTTATTAGGACAAGATCAGTAACTTTTGGCATGTAATAGGATGGTTAAGGTTCTACTAAACTAAGAATATCATGGAAACTTTGGACCAGTCAGCTAAGTAAGTTTAACCAGTCTACCTCACAGAATTGATAAGGAAAAGCAAACATCTACAACTCCTTAAGGAATTGTTTATTTTATGGGAAATGTATATATTATGGAAAAATAACTTGTACTTTTAAAAAAATTCACAGGCATTAAGAGTCATAATTTGACAATAAGAATGGTAATAATATTTTTTCTTTAAAAGGAATAGTACTACCATAATTTTGTAAGAAGTTCTTTAATGAATATCCATATATCAGCAGTTTGCAATTTCATAATGCCTCTAGTGATGACAATTTTATAAATACGGTATTAGAGAGTGGATCCATCACTGATCAAAGGCTAAATTTAGGATTCTAAAACTCATTGGTTGACCTTAACAACTGTGCTTTACCGGCAAATTGCCATGTGCCTTACTTATTTATTTATTTATTTATATTTATTTTGTCCAATACACAATGAGGGTTTTAGTGGGTATATATCTATATACACATAGTAAAATATATGATGAAGGTTATAGAGGAGATACTCATAGCAAAATATATCTAAGAAAGAATAGAAAAGAAGATATAGTAATAGAACATATCAATGAAAGAATAGAAGAAGAGATATAGGAATAGAAGAAAGGTATAGGAGATATAGGAGAGCAATAGGACAGGGGACGGAAGGCACTCTAGTGCACTTGTACTCGCCCCTTACTGACCTCTTAGGAATCTGGATAGATCAACCGTAGATAATCTAAGGGTAAAGTGTTGGGGGTTTGGGGGTGACACTATGGAGTCCGGTAATAAGTTTCACGCTTCGACAACTCGGTTACTGAAGTCATATTTTTTACAGTCAAGTTTGGAGCAGTTAATATTAAGTTTAAATCTGTTGTGTGCTCTTGTGTTGTTGTGGTTGAAGCTGAAGTAGTTGCTGACAGGCAGGACTTTACAGCATATGATCTTGTGGGCAATACTTAGATCTTGTTTAAGGCATCTTAGTTCTAAACTTTCTAGGCCCAGGATTGAAAGTCTAGTCTTATCTTAGCACATTTTAGTGATGAAGGAAAATAGCAATTAATTCAATTCTAAGATTTGGAAGAAACCTTTATTTTATCATGATTGGGAGTTTAGAAAAGTGATAATTCATCATATTGGTGAACAAGCCATCTTTCCTGGTTCAGTACATTTCCATTCATCATCACTGCTAGAACTGATTTTTGCCCTGGAATGTCATTGATTGGAAGTGCTTAGGTGATTTATCAGTGGTTGGATAATAATAGGGAGTTTTTGGTTAGGACAAGACTAGATTGCAGAAGAAACTATTAATTTCTTTTGTTCTTGATTCCTTTTCTGAACTTAATAAAGGAATACTTTTTGGAACAATGCTACTTATTGCAGTGAAGAATCAGAAGGACAACCAAGTGGTTTGAGTCTATTTACAAAAGATTAAATTGCTCAAAACTTTGAAAAAAAATCATTTTCAAATTTAATCAGCCAAAATGATAACCATTGAATATAAATAGGCATCTCATTTATGGAAACCAGCTGATCTTATCTTTCTGCTAAAAAAAAATACTGGCATATAAAATTTAGAGACGTTGTGCTTTAAATGCTTGCATAGAAAGCAATTGTATACAAACATATAGGACATTTTATACACATTTGCATTTGAAAACCAAAACAGATTTTACTTTTAAAAAAAGAAAAGAAAAAGAAACTAATAGAAATAACTGGTGATATTGTTACACTGACATGGACTGCATAAAATTTGAGAATACTGCTAGGATATAAAACCATCAACATCATCTTTATAGAGACAAGATGCAATAGTTTTATGAAGAATGACAAATATATTTATAGGAATATATAAAAGATGAATGTAACATACATGTTTTTCTCGACTGTGAAAGAAGAGAAAAAAACTAGCTGAAATTGTCCAGCTTATTTGAATGCAAAGACCATCAGGCAGTGGGGGAAATAAATCCCTCCCAAGATATTTGTTAAAGAAATCTCAGAACAGATGGCCAAATGGAATTCATCTCTGTTTGTTATCCATCTTCTGTGTTAAAATACAATGTGGAAGCCAGGAAGAAAACATAGACACAAATCATTTGGAACGATGTGGTTTAGGCAGCGATCTTTGCAACCAAAAGCAACCTTCCTATTTTCATATGTTGAATTTCAAAGTTTTAAAATAAGGGGACGCAGAGAAATACCAACCGAGATGTTTCCGTTTGATTATACAAATTCTTCAGATCCTTGCTCTCCCCAAGGATAGGTGGTGTGCCCCATTATTATTAAAGAAAAAGAATGTTGAGTAGCATCCCCACGCCAAGACCCTTTGAAGTTTTAACCTGCATTGCAAACTGTTTGGTATTCTGAAGAAAGATGGTTGTCTGATGGATCCTTGTTTTGTTTTTTCGTTCTGTCTTCAGAACGTATAGGCGGGTTCAGGCAGGAAGTGTAGCTTGAAAGGCTGGGACAAATCCAGTGGGATTAAGCAGAGCACATTGCTTCTGTGTGATCCTGACTCACTTAATTTAAAAACATAGCAAGGAGCAACCTGCATTTTGTTATCCCACTTGTTCACAAAGCAAAACTTGCAGGGATAGGGAGAATTAGGATTCTGGCGTTCTATTTCCTGTGAAAATGAATACCACTGAAACAGCTAATGCTTTTTCACTTGCTAAAGGTCGGTATGTTTTTATAACCAACCTTGGTCAAATTAGCATTAGCAAATTAGCATGCTAAACTAGTCCTTGGAATACTCCAAAGGTAATGACTTAATGCCCAAAGATAGCTAATCCATCAGCCTAGTGAATTTTTGTCAAAATCTAGCGATATTTATTGATTTAAAACATTTGCCTTTTTTATTGTAGATGAAACAACTTATAAACACTATAAAAACACTATAGCAAGGTAAAATCAACCAATTAAAAATAATAAAAGGAGTTTATGGCAGATTTTTAAAGTGTAAAAATACATTTAAAAGGCAGGATTGCTGTACTTAACCAAAGAATGATCTGTAAAATATGGCAAGCTGGACCTTCCCCAATTTGGGAGAGTAATACACTTTGAGATAAACTATTTTTACCTTGTTCTACATATTTACTGATCCTGAAGGCTATGTAGCTCAGTCAACTATAATAAGCAGTTTAATCTGTCAACATCCAAAGTGAGTCCCTATGAAATTAATGCCACTAGATTTTGATAAAAATGCATTAGGCTTAAATCATTATCTTTGGAGTATTTGAAAGACCAGTTTAGCATGCTAATTTGCTAATGCTAATTTAACCTAAATTGGCTATAATTCTTTTGAGAGCAACTTTCACAACCTCCTAAAAATCTTAGCAACTTGGCTAAATTGGGAATCTCTACCTCCCATCCTAACAGAATGCCATGCTTGGATAAAATTGCAATCTCAGAATTTAAATCCACAGGACAGTAATTCAATAATTCATCTTCAGACCATAGGTGGCACGTGGAGCTATATCTGCTGTTCGCCTGCTCGTCGTCGGGGCGAAAAGGAGGCCCCAAGCCTGCGCAGCCTCTTATATAGGGCTGGCTGGCTCCGCCCCCAATGACATCATCAGCCAGGACCTATGCCCAAAGATGGCTGGGATGTCGCAAAATCTCGCGAGATCCCGGCCCCAAGATGGCGGCTACGCCAAGGGCCATGTCTCCCTGGCCCTGCGGCAAATCCAGGCTGGGGATGACTCACCAGCCGCGCATTTTGGCTCTTGGATGGTGCATTTGGCTTCCAGAGAGGCTTCAGCGGGATGGGGGAGGACATTTTTACCCTCCTCTGTCTCCAAGGAAGCCTTTGGAGCCTGGGGAAGGTGAAACATGAGCCTACTGGGCAATGATGGGCTACCAAATTTTTTACTACCACACTGTGGGCATGGCTTGTGCATTTTGTTTCAACATCTTTCAGTGGAAATTGGGTGCTCTGGGGTGCAGCTCCAAATTTTGCTACCGGAACTGCGTTCCTGACCGTTCCCATAGGAGCCCATCACTGCTACTGGGTCCATCAGAAGTTGGCAAACAGCCCATTTCTGGTCTCCAGAGGGCCTCTGGGTGTGTGGGAAGCTGTTTTTGCCCTCCCCAGGCATTGAATTATGTCTAATAGGATGCACAAATGCTCCTTTGGCACCCGAAGAAAAAAAACCTTCGCCATCAATGCTATAGTACATTGTTATTTATTTAGATTAGATTAGATTTATTGGATTTATATGCCGCCCCTCTCCGCAGACTCGGGGCGGCTCACAACAATGGTAAAAACAGTACCTAGTAACAAATCTAATATTTAGCAATCTAAATTACAGTTTTAGGTTAAAAAGTCCAAAAAAGAAACCCCAATATATAAAAAACAAGCACACAATCAATTCATACACCAAAACAACATGGGCAAGGGGGAGATATTTCAATTCCCCCATGCCTGACGGCAGAGGTGGGTTTTAAGGAGTTTACGAAAGGCAAAGAGGGTGGGGGCAATCCTAATCTCTGGGGGGAGCTGGTTCCAGAGGGTTGGAGCCACCACAGAGAAGGCTCTTCCCCTGCGTCCTGCCAGACGACATTGTTTAGTCGACAGGACCCAGAGAAGACCAACTCTGTGGGACCTAACCGGTTCCTGGGATTCGTGCAGCACAAGGCGGTCTCGCAGATATCCTGGTCCGAAGGTAGGGCTTTATAGGTCATAACCAACACCAATTTAATTTGAATTGTTTATGTAGAGCATCCTAATTTTAGCAGAATCTCCAAGACTATCGTAAAATGTTTCCCATGCATTAATAACAATACTGTAATATTCCTATAATTATAACAATTATAAAAATAATCAACACCCACGTCCACTTTGCTCAATGATCATTGTTTGACTGTCTGTCTGTCTGTTTGTCTTTCTCTCTCTCTTTCTCTCCTCCCTCCCTATCATCTTTATCTACCTTCAAACTTTATAAAAGAAAATCTCTGAAATATCCTTTCTGAGAAATATGCAAAACAAATTATCTTCTCTGGCCATTGTATATACTTTCATCCATTCATATATGTATGCACTTGTGTGCATCCCCACCTAATTGTATCTTAATTATTTTATTTGGAGAAAGACAAAAGGCATAATATTAAGAAAATTATGTAGGGGAATAAAATCCTTGCACGAAATTGAACAAGAGGTAAATAAACACGTTATATTTTTTTCTAAATTTAACTGCAAGATCTAAAAGTAAACACAAGAGGGAGCCCCAGCATGGCTTAAGTCAAAGTTAAAGAAATAAACAGCAAGCCAGATTCCAAACAGGTTCACAAAGAAGAGAAATATTATGTTATTTTGAATTTTAAATATTTTGCCTTATAGCTTATTGTGCATTTGTGCACATTTTTAATGCATTTCATCTAAACTTTCAAAATATTAAACAGTGCCAGTGTCATCTAGTAGTGTGATAAGTAACCTACTAAATCCACTCTCTCTGCCTTCATTTAAAAATGTACTTACTTGTATAATGTGTTGTGTGAATGTATGTTTGTATATATGTATATAATTCATTATGATAAATAAATGTTCTCTTTTTAATACAAGACCTTTAAACTGACACAGTTGTCTCTGCCTTGGCTTCATATTATGCATCAGATGTTTATTTAAATATTTCAATCAAATCACTTCTATACTACCCTTAAGTCTTTCTTCTTCCCCTTTCCTTATCTAAACAAATGAAAAATCAAATAAATGAACAGTGGATTATAATCCACAGAAAGTGGCAATATAAAAGTTATGGAACAAATATTATTTTTCTATGTAAATATGTAGATTAATATATAATTAGAACTATGTTCAATCTTCAAACACTTTGCTTTCTAAATCAAAAATACAAGCTTAGTTGGAGTGACATATTTTGGAATTTTGTCTTTATTTATCTAAAAATCCCTGTCAGTTGCCACTATATCTAGTCCAATGATAATGCCAACATCATTGTCAATATCTAATAATACTTGCATCATTGTCCTCTCTCATTTGGAATTTCTTGGGAATTCCTATCAGGATAATCCTAGCTAAGCAGAGATTTTGCAACTAAATTGAATGAAATCTCTACATTTAGGCAAAAAAAGGCTCTACATTTAGGCAAAAAAAACCCCCAAAACCAGGACTAGAGATAAATGTTGCCACCACTAGATGAAGCCTCAACCTCAGCTGGTTATGCCTATCCTGATGGTGTATATAGGACCTTTTTATTTTTATAAGAGGCACCTGCAGAGGGTGATATACTATATTAGAATAGAATAGAATAGAATAGAATAGAATAGAATAGAATAGAATTTTATTGGCCAAGTGTGATTGGACACAGAAGGAATTTGTCTTGGTGCATATGCTCTCAGCGTACATAACATAAAATATACATTTGTCAAGAATCATGTGGTACGACACTTAATGATTGTCATAGGGGTCAAATAAGCAATGAAGAAGCAATATTAATAAAAATCTTAGGATATAAGCAACAAGTTGCAGTCATACAGTCAACATGGGAGAAAGTGGGTGATAGGAACGATGAGAAAAACTAGTAGAATAGAAGTGCAGATTTAGTAGAAAGTCTGACAGTGTTGAGGGAATTATTTGTTTAGTAGAGTGATGGCGTTAGAAAAAAAACCTGTTCTTGTGTCTAGTTGTCTTGGTGTGCAGTGCTCTGTAGCGACATTTTGAGGGTAGGAGTTGAAACAGTTTGTGTTCAGGATGTGAGGGGTCAGTAAATATTTTCCCCGCCCTCTTATTAACTATATGTATAATATGAGTGTCATTTTGGTTGGTGGTGTGCCCCAGGAATTTGTAAATGTAAAAAATATGCCGTGGCTCAAAAAAGGTTGAAAATCACTGTTCTAAAACACTGCGGAAGTTTATACTATAATTAATCCATCAAATTGGCTAACTCGCTGTACATTCACACTGCAGTTTTATATTCATTGCATTTTAAAACCCACAGGATGTCTAGCAAGAGTTACACTATTCATTTTAGTCATAAAGAATGCAGCCAATGACCCTACACAAATTTGAAACTGTTCCAAAGTTCAAGAGATAACTTGGTCTACCTCATTTTTTATCTCCTTTGCAAACTGTGCTGGTTCTCTGTCATGTTAAATGTATTTTAGCATGCTCATGTGACAAAAAGAATTCTGCAGTACAAACAAGAACTCTGAACATTGATTTATATAGCCATCTCCTTCCAACATCTAAATACAGCTGGCTCTGCTTGGTAGGCTTTCTGCTCAGTTCAGCTGCACGGTTCTTTTCCCACAGAATGCTAAGAGAATAGATGTATTTTCTTTAAAAATATATACAGAGAGACAAATTATATCTCCAAAGCCTTATTTAAAGGTGCATGCAACTTCTAGGGTGTCAATTAACATTTGAGTCTGTATTTTATAATTGATTTGATAATTATATTGCTGTGCTTGTTCAAATGTTTGCTTGGTCAAACGTAAACCAACAAGCAAAATAAGCACTAAGTTTGAAACAGATCATCATGCAGAAGTCACACCGCATCTGAGCTAGATTTCTTTTTTGTTTGTTTTTCTTTAGGAAAGAAAAAAATATCAGCTTCAATAAAAGAATCCTGTGGCAACATCAAGACATTTAATTATTGTTCTGTCGAGCTCTCTGGTAGAATCCTCCCAAAAATGCACAGATACAATTTCAGACACACACACGTTTGAAAATTCAAAACAATGTTCTTTATACCGAAAATGCAAATAAACAGAGCACTCTTTTTGTATAGCAAAGAGCACTTGTCTCCAAAGAAATTGGTAATTTGTACAAGTCCCTTATCAGTTCTGTGATGCTTAGCTTGCAGCTGTGAGGCAATTCAAAATCCTTTTTCTTTCACAAAGTGAAACACACTTTGCTCTGGGTTAGTTTCAATGCGGGGGAAAATCAGCACACAAAGATCAAAGTCAGCAAAGCAGTCACGAAACATAACGATCAGATAATCCTCCACAATGGCCAAACCCACAGGCTGCTATTTATAGCAGCCTCACTAATGACCACAGCCCCACCCAACCACAGGTGGCCTCATTGTCTTTGATAATAGTCTCTCAGTTGTTGCTGCCTATGCATCGCTCTCCTCATGCGTGGCTGTATCATTAACTCTTGTTCTGAATCCAAGGAGGAGCTAGATAATTGATCTCCTTCTGAGCTGTCTGCCACACTCTCCTCGTCCCTGTTACTCATGTCTTCTTGGTCAGAGGAGCCTTCATCATCAGATTCCACCAGGGGCAAAACAGGCCTGCAGCATGTGGATGTCTCCCCCACATCCACAGTCCTTGGGGCAGGGGCAGGAGCAGGGCCAGAGCTAACCACAACAATTATAGACTCACTTTTTAAGAGTCCTGCATTACAGCCTATCAGATGAACATGTTCATTTTTAAGAATCTTCCTTCCCACCCCACTCTAATTATCTAACACAACTTCACCTTTTTCTGATGGATTAAGAGAATTTGTTGATTCTCCTTTTCAGCTAAGAATATTGCAACTCTTCTCTGCTTGCTTGGTGTCACATAGGATTGTGGTGGCGAACCTATGGCATGCATGCCACAGGTAGCACATGGAGCCATTCAGAAGGCACCTGATCAGAGGCCATTGCCATTGCTCCAGCATTAGCCAGCTGATTTTTTTAGCCTTGGGAAAGGCCATTTCACCTTCGGGACAATTCAGGGAAGCTTCCCTAAAACCCTGCCAGGCAAACCGTGAGGTAAGTTGGAACCCACCCCCGCTTTCTTCTGGCTATTTAGATGGTGCCTATTTAAAAATAAAAATAAAAATAAAAAAAAAAAATAAAAATAATAAAAAAAATAAAATAAAAAAAAAATAATAAATAAAAAAAAAAAATAATAAAAAAAAAATTAAAAAAATAAAAATAAATAAAAAATAAAAAAATAAAAAAAATATATTATTATTATTGTTATTATTATTATTATTATTATTATTATTATTATTATGTCAATACAACACAGCAAACGAGATCACTATGCTGGATTTCGTATTTCATCACCATTCAAGCGCTTCCCAAGCACCTAGGACTGTGTGATGTAGTGGTTTAGGTTTAGGTTTATTGGATTTATATGCCGCCCCTCTCCGCAAACTCGGGGCGGCTCACAACAATAATAAAAAACAGTACAGTACACAATACACAATACCAATAATTCGTAGTGACGAATTATGTTTGCCGATCCCAGTAAAGCGGCCTTTTGCAATTGACAGATGGAGATTTTGTCAATTCCGATGGTTTTCAAATGTCCGCTGAGATCCTTTGGAACTGTGCCCAGCGTGCCAAGTACCACTGGGACCACTTTCACGGGCTCATGCCAGAGTCGTTGCAGCTCGATTTTTAGATCTTCGTATTTCACTCATTTCTCTAGCTGCTTCTCCTCAATTCTGCTGTCTCCTGGGATTGCGATGTCAATAATCCATACTTTCTTTTTCTCCACAATCACAGTGTCTGGTGTGCTATGCTTCAGAATTCAGTCAGTCTGAAGTCAGAAGTCCCACAGTAGTTTTGCTTGCTCATTTTTGACCACTTTTTCAGGCTTATGATCCCACCAATTCTTTGCCACTGGTAAATGGTAGTTCCGGCACAAGTTCCAGTGGATCATCTGTGCCACAGCATCGTGTCTATGCTTGTAGGCAGTCTGTGCAATCTTTTTGCAACAGCTGAGTATGTTTTTGTTGTTGTTGTTGTTGTTGTTGTTATTATTATTATTATTATTATTATTAATTAGATTTGTATGCCGCCCCTCTTCGGAGACTCGGAGCGGCTCACAACAACAAAGCACAGTACAAATCCAATTATTAAAAAAGAACAGTTAAAAACCCTTAGTATAAAAACAGTCATACACCCCAAACAAACCATACATAAAACGAAACGGCCAGGGGGAATCAATTTCCCCATGCCTGGCGGCAGAGGTGGGTTTTTAAGAGTTTGCGAAAGGGAAGGAGAGTGGGGGCAGTCCTAATCTCCGGGGCGGAGTTGATTCCAGAGGGGCTGCCACAGAGAAGGCTCTTTCCCTGAGTCCCACCAGATGACATTGTTTTGTCGATGGGACCCGGAGAAGGCCAAATCGGTCTGTGGAACCTAATCGGTCGCTGGGATTGGTGCGGCAGAAGGCGGTCCTGTATGTATTAAATAGTAATGGGTTACTTTTTAATAATGATAGTTGCAATCATTCCTTATGAGGGGCTGCCATCTTCTTGCCGTTCTAATTAAGCATTGCATTCGATTATTTTTAGATCCTTTCCACACTTTTCTGCGCCCATAATCAAACCACGGAGAGATTTGGAGACACGGCTAATGTTCTTTCCTAAGATCACTAGATCTATATTCAGAGGTAGCCCAACTTTCATGATGCAATCACAGAACATCTTTGTATCTGGGTCTTATCACTTGAACAACTTGAAACATTGCTATAAACTCCATTCCAGGAATCTATATTCATTCACCCAACTCTACCCTATACACATTAAGATGAACAAATACTCCCTTTTTTCACAGTAGTATATTAAGACCTGGTAGGAGAAGAAACAAACTTTTGCCAGACCCATCCTTGAATACAGCTCATCTGTTTGGAACCCATATTGCATCTCAGACATTAACACCCTTGAAAATGTCCAAAGATACTTCACCAGAAGAGCCCTTCACTCCTCCACTCGAAACAGAATACCCTACGAGACTAGACTTACAATCCTGGGCCTAGAAAGCCTAGAACTAAGACGCCTTAAACAAGATCTAAGTATTGCCCACAAGATCATATGCTGCAACGTCCTGCCTGTCGGCGACTACTTCAGCTTCAACCACAACAACACAAGAGCACACATCAGATTTAAACTTAATATTAACCGCTCCAAACTTGACTGTAAAAAATACGACTTCAGTAACCAAGTTGTCGAAGCGTGGAACTCATGACCCGACTCCATAGTGTCATCCCCAAACCCCCAACACTTTACCCTTAGATTATCTACGGTTGACCTATCCAGATTCCTAAGAGGTCAGTAAGGGGCGAGTACAAGTGCACTAGAGTGCCTTCCGTCCCCTGTCCTATTGCTCTCCTATATCTCCTATACCTTTCTTCTATTCCTATATCTCTTCTTCTATTCTTTCACTGATATGTTCTATTACTATATCTTCTTTTCTATTCTTTCATAGATATATTTTACTATGAGTATCTCGTCTATAACCTTCATCATGTATTTTACTATGTGTATATAGATATATACCCACTGAAACCCTCATTGTGTACTGGACAAAATAAATAAATAAATAAATAGATAGATAGATAGATAGATAGATAGATAGATAGATAGATAGATAGATAGATAAATAAATAAATAAAATAAAAATAAATAAAACCAGAGAAAACCATAAATAAATTTCTTGTCTTGTCTCAGATGGAAGCTCTAAGGACAGTGTTACTCACCGCCTAGTTCTCGAGGCACGAATAGTACTTGACATTATAAACAATGCAGTTTCGACTAGTTTCTGCTGACCCACGAATGAGAATATAGCATGTAGGTCCAGCCATCTGATGTTCCTTTAGAAAAATCATAAAACATGTCAGCCTTCCCCAGCCTCATGCTTTACCCAATTTCTGAAATTTCCATGCAAAAGACTCAAAAGTCCAAACACATCTGGAAAATATCATATTGAGAAAGCTAAGTTATCTAAAGAGAAGAGAAGAAAGAGAGGATGAAATTAAGATCGTCTCTTAAGTTGCTTTTTTAGATATTAAGTCCCACTGGAAGCATTATAAATACCAGGACATTTACGAAAAGTTGAAGCAATTCTGTTCTGGGAAAGGGATTAGAGTAGAATATTACTTTTGACCTAAGCATATATTCTTTGACATGCAGTAATGTTTAAGATTTTATTTAAAAGTTATGATTTTCACGTAAAAAGTTTGTTTCCTCCTATAAACCATAGCAATATACTAACAAGATGAGAAACACCTGGCAACTTCAAATATCAACCAACAAATGCTCTACCCTCCACATAGGCAAAAAGAATCCAAACCACACTTATGAACTGAATAAACAAATTCTCGCAGCCAACCCACATTCAGGAAAAGACCTTGGAATACTAATATTGAATGACCTAAGTGCTAAAGCCCACTGCAACAATATCGCCAAAAAAGCTTCTAGAGTTGTTAACCTGATCCTACGTAGCTTCTACTCAGGCAATCTCATACTACTCACAAGAGCCTACAAAACTTTTGCCAGACCCATCCTAGACTACTGCTCATCTGTCTGGAACCCATACCACATCTCAGACTTCAACACCCTTGAAAATGTCCAAAGATATTTCACCAGAAGAGCCCTTCACTCCTCCACTCGAAACAGAATACAGTAGTCCCTCGCTATACCGCGCTTCACCTACTGTGGCTTCACTTCATCGTGGGTTTTCAAGAAATATTAATGAGAAAAATCATTTGCAGATCTTCGCTGGTTCGTGGGTTTCTGAGGAAGTCGATCGGCAGATTTAAACAGCCCGCCGAACTCAATCGGCAGGTTTTTCAAAAAAAAATAATCTAAAATTGTAAATACTGTATTTAAATACTGTATCTAAAATAAATACTGTGTGGGAAGGGTTTATAAACACATAAAACAATGAAAACTTACCAAACAATTACAATATAAATACTTAAATAAGTACTATCAGTCGATAAATTCCACATCGCGGATTTCACCTATCGCGGCCGGGTCTGGAACGTAACACCAGCGATAGGTGAGGGACTACTGTATCCTATGAAAATAGACTAACAATCCTGGGCCTAGAAAGCCTAGAACTATGGCGCCTAAAACATGATTTGAGTATTGCCCACAAGATCATATGCTGCAACGTCCTACCGGTCAATGACTACTTCAGCTTCAACCGCAACAACACAAGAGCACGCAACAGATTCAAACTTAATACGAACCGCTCCAAACTTGACTGTAAAAAATATGATTTCAACAATCGAGTTATCGAAGGGTGGAATTCATTGCCGGACTCAATTGTGTCAACCCCTAATCCCCAACATTTCTCCCTTAGACTCTCCACGATTGACCTCTCCAGGTTCCTAAGAGGCCAGTAAGGGGCATACATAAGTGCACCAGTGTGCCTTTCGTCCCCTGCCAATTGTCTTTCCTTTCTGTCACTTATCATATATATTTTCTTTCTTTCATATATCCTCTCCCCTAAGTTCACTTTACCCTTATATATATTACTCCATGTCTATTTTTCTTCCTATGTATTTGTGTATTGGACAAATGAATAAATGAAATGAAATGAAATGAAACCAGTTTGAGACCAATCTTGAGGAAATGATGTTTGGGGCCATAAAGAACTATAGTAGAATGTCTCCACTTAGTTTAGTATCACTGACACTTATTGCCAGTGTGTTTGGAAACTTGGGGGGGGGGGGGGCAGAGGAATTTTCCCAGCGCCATCAAAGTTGCAAACACTAAATCTTTTATATGCAAAGTATGTGCTTTGCTATGAACTGCCACCTTCTCTTACCTTATTAATCCTTCAATTGCTTTGTTTAATGTTCTTATCACCTCATTTATATCCTTGGGAGAAGCAGTGTGTTTGTATTTGCACGCGTTTATTCTTCGTCTCATCTTTAACCAAGCCAAGGGAAAGATGTGTTATATCAGAACACTTGTTTATATGATTGAATGCAAAGCATGGGGAAAGCATTCAGTACATCAAAACATTGAAAACATATGTACTGAATCAGCAATAAGAACGTATCTGGCAAAATGCAGCTGTTTATTAAGTCATGCAAAATATCTGTCTTTAATCCCCCCTGTGAAATTTCAAAGGATTTATGACCTAAACTATGAACCATTAACCAGTCTTCTCTTCCATTTATCCGGAATGATTTAAATTTGTCAGTATTGATATATTTATCAGCATAATTTAAAAGCATGGTCTTTTAGTAATTCAATAGAATGGATGCATCTATCTAAAAGTTATTGTCGTTGTTGTTTGTACATCGAGAGTTTATGCACCGGAAACAAGTGTAATCACACTTGCCCAATAAAGAATTGGGCAAGTGTGATTCCATATTTTAAAAATTAAATATGGAATCATAGCATAGAAAGACATCTTAAACATCATGGGAGCTGCAAGAGCTATCATGGGCTTTCCTAAATATGCCCATGTTACACCAACACTCCGCAGTCTGCATTGGTTGCCGATCAGTTTCTTGTCACAATTCGAAGTGTTGGTTATGACCTACCAAGTCCTTCATGGCACCGGACCAGAATATCTCCGGGATCGCCTTCTGCTGCACGAATCCCAGCGACCAGTTAGGTCCCACAGAGTTGGCCTTCTCCGGGTCCCGTCAACTAAACAATTTTGTTTGACGGGACCCAGGGAAAGAGCCTTCTCTGTGGCGGCCCTGACCCTTTGGAACCAACTCCCCCCAGATATCAGAGTTGCCCCCACCCTCCTTGCCTTTCGTAAGCTCCTTAAAACCCACCTCTGTCGTCAGGCATGGGGGAATTGAAACTTTCCCTTCCCCCTAGGCTTATAAAATTTATGCATGGTATGTCTGTATGTATGATTGGTTTCTTAAATTGGGGTTTTTAAATTAACTTAAATATTAGATTTGTTTACATTGTCTTAGTATTGTTGTTAGCCGCCCCGAGTCTACGGAGAGGGGCAGCATACAAATCTGATAAATAGATAGATAGATAGATAGATAGATAGATAGATAGATAGATAGATAGATAGATAGATAGATAGATAAATCATATAGTGCAGCCCCCTTTACAATGCAGGATATCCACATATATCAGACCTAGGCAGGGGGCAGCCTACAGGCCGCATCTGGCCCACCGTCTGTCAGTGACAGGCCCGCCCGCTCTCTGTGACCGGCCCGCAGAGGTCAGGGTCCACTCCAGATTACTTATGGGACTGTCTTCTGCTTCATGCATTCCAGCGACTGGTCAGGTCCCACAGGGTTAGCCTTCTCCAGGTCCTGTCAGCCAGACAATGTCATCTGGCGGGGCCAAGGGAAAGAGCCTTCTCTATGGCGGCCCCGGCCCTATGGAATGAACTCCCTGCAGAGATCTGGACTGCCCTCACTCTCTCCGCCTTCCATAAAATGTTAAAAACCCACCTCTGCCGACAGGCTTGGGGTTACTGAATTTCCAATATCTAGCCCTGGCCAACAATTGAATGTATGGTGCATGATGGGATGAATGGGATTGATTAATTTTAAGTATTGGCATTTTAAGATTGTATATTAATCTAGATTTCTAACATGTTTTTACATTAATCTTTGGTGTAAGCCACCCTGAGTCTCAGGAGAAGGGCAACATAGAAATTTGAATTAATTAATAAATATATAATAAATAAACATTTCTACTTAAAAGCTTTAATAAAGAACTTTCCACTACTTTTCATGGTTCAATAATTTACTAAATTATATAATACTTTAGTCAATTATTTCTAAAATTTTGACTAAGTCCATTTTCTTGTAATTTGAACTCACTGGTCTCAGTCAGATATTGTCTGAGATCTGAAAGGCATTGTTGTGGTCTTTTCACAACCTGCACAATTAGCAATGGATCAAGAGGACTCAGATACAGTGGAGGCATGGTACAAGTGACCTATGTTCTTGACACCTGAGCCTGAGAGTGAAGAGGATGTGATATCAGAGGCTGAAGAGCAACCAGGGCCTTCTGCACTTCCTGAGATGAGTGACTCAGGAGAAGAGGAGGAGCATCTTCTTGATGATACGGCTTGCAGGGCCTATAGGAGGCAAGAGTGGCTACTCAGAACGAGGCTTTAGTACTAAATCTGGTGGTGTGCATCTTATTTTGGGGGGCCTGATGCTGGGACAGAACATTCATATGCTCTTTTAAAGATCTTGATTATCACAAAACTACCAAATTTCTTTGAATACACGAAGGTCACTAGAATAAGCTCGGACAATCTTTTTAATATAATGTATGCAATTTCTTAGATGATATTTTGAAATATTTTTTTCTTCCCTAACTGCATCTATGTAAAAGGCTAAGCCATGTGGATTTACAATTGTGCATATTTTGACCACTGTGTTTCACAGATAATAAAGAGATTCAAGATCTTCGGCAGAAAATAATTTCTTCTGTACTTTCATCTTCAAAATTAAACATGTGTCTAGTGTTCTTATCTTGTATAGTGGACACTGACAGCATAATCCTTGTAGTGTCTGAATACATTTTCCCAGTAACATAGAAGAGTTGTCAGTGGAATTTATTTGACAAATACAAGGAAGGATACTCTTGGTTGGTGGTTGGTTGGTTACACAGTTGCTTGATTTCAAATAAAGGTCCTGCAAAAATAAAATTATTTTTGTTTCAATAATTTGCAGTTCATTTATAAACAGTGTAAAGATTCAGTTTTAAATGACTGAAATTCCATATTGAAATAACTGAAAACAATTTGAGAAAAATATGTTTAGATCCTTCCACTGCACTAATTAAAATGGAAACCTAATATTGGAGACTTTTTGAACAATGGTTCAGTTTTATAATTGAGTGTTTAGAATATACAGTAGTACCTCTACCTAAGAACGCCTCTACTTACAAACTTTTCTAGATAAGAACCGGGTGTTCAAGATTTTTTTTGCCTCTTCTCAAGAACCATTTTCCACTTACAAACCCGAGCCTCCGAAACTGTAATCGGAAAATGCAGGGAGAAGCCTCTGTGGGGCCTCTCTAGGAATCTCCTGGGAGGAAACAGGGCCGGAAAAGGCGGGGAGAAGCCTCTGTGGGGCCTCTCTAGGAATCTCCGGGGAGGAAACAGGGCCAGAAAAGGTGGAGAGAAGCCTCCATGAGGCCTCTTTGGGAATCTCCTGGGAGGAAACAGGGCCTCTACCCTCCCTGTAATTTCCACAATTTCATGCGTTATTTGCTTTTACATTGACTTTTATGGGGAAAATTACTTCTTACAAACTTTTGTACTTAAGAACCTAGTCACGGAACGAATTAAGTTCATAAGTAGAGGTACCACTTTAGTAGGCTTTTTTTTTTTTAAGGTTATGCTTTTTTACAAATTGGAAAGAATCGTCATTCAGTTCAATTCCTTTACAGATTCAATTCCAGTCTGTATTTTTTTAAATCCACGGGAAAATTACCGTAAACAACAGAACAAAGTGGATTTCTAAGAATCTGCAGATAGACAGTAATTGTTCAATGCAGGTCTTTGTACACCTGTCTGTAGCTAAGAAATGATTATAGAACTGCTGCATAAATGTAGCACCAGAATAAATGCAATAGTTCAGAAAGAAATTACACAGGTGAAAGCCAAAGTCTTAAACAGCTCCCAAAGGAAAATTGTAACAGCACAAGATAAAAAAAGAAAAGAAAGATTAATCACACTGTTTCCACTGTCAAAGCTTCCTTTCTAGATTATACCAATTGAGCAGCCAAGCACTTAGCACTGTGTATTTTATAGCCTCAAATCACATTAATGCATGATTTAGGAAATAAACACAAGTTAAAAATAAAATCCTTCTGGATCCTCTGTTGTTTTAAAATGAAAAGGGCTCTATAATCCTTTAAACCGGTAAACACTACCACAGAGACCGTTGTCACTAAATCAAAATCATTTTTACAGAAAGAGTATATACCGCCAATTCTTTCCATTCATGCAAAACATCACTTATGGGTGAGCAGTCTTACCTTTAAGCATCAATTTGCATCAGCTGCCTGTTTCTCACTAAATAGATGGTGGGTTTTTTTTTAAATAGCCACTGAAATAAATGTTCACATTACTATCTTTCTTTAATGTTTTTCACACAAGATTGCGACAACTGTTAAGTTATTTTTAATTTAAAGCATAAATTTAAAGTCTGTCATCTGCACCTCTATAACTGTCTGGTTTGGTGCTGCAACCCAACAGGACCGACACAGACTTCAGAGGACAATCAGAACTGCAGAAAAAGCAATTGCTGCCAACCTGCCTTCCATTGAGGACCTGTATACTGCACGAGTCAAAAAGAGGGCGGGGAAAATATTTACTGACCCCTCACATCCTGGACACAAATTGTTTCAACTCCTACCCTCAAAACGTTGCTACAGAGCGCTGCACACCAAGACAACTAGACACAAGAACAGTTTTTTTTCCAAACGCCATCACTCTACTAAACAAATAATTCCCTCAACACTGTCAGACTTTCTACTAAATCTGCACTTCTATTCTACTAGTTTTTCTCATCATTCCTATCACCCATTTCCTCCCATGTTGACTGTATGACTGTAACTTGTTGCTTATATCGTAAGATTTTTATTAATATTGCTTCTTCATTGCTTATTTGACCCGTATGACAATCATTAAGTGTTGTACCTCATGATTCTTGACAAATGTATATTTTATTTTATGTACGCTGAGAGGATATGCACCAAGACAAATTCCTTGTGTGTCCAATCACACTTGGCCAATAAAAATTCTATTCTATTCTATTTCTTCTATGTACTTCTATGAAAAGTCCTAATGTACCCATATGTAAATATATTTCAGGACAAGACCCACTGTAATGAAATTGTACAGAAGTATAGAAATATTTTGTCCTCTTTCTGTCGGTTCACTTCTACTTTAAATTGATAAAGCTCTCTTTTTAAATTTATTATTAGAGTTGGAAGGGACCTTGCAGGTCATCTAGTCCAACTCCCTGATGGTGCAGGGGCCCCTACATCACACTGGCATTGGAGCGTTCGCCACTTCTGCAGGCAAGCCGTTCCACTGGTTGATAGCTCTCACAGTCAGAAAGTTCCTCCTTATTTCCAGGTTGAATCTCTCTTTAGACAGCTTCCAACCGTTGCTCCTTGTCTGTCTGTCTGGTGCTTTGGAAAATAATGTGTTCCCCTCCTCCCTGCGGTAGCCTCATCTATTATTATTGTTGTTGTTGTTGTTGTTGTTGTTATTATTATTATTATTATTAATTAGATTTGTATGCTGCCCCTCTCCGTAGACTCCGTAGACTCACAGCAATAGTAAAAACAATACTGTATACTATAACAAATCTAATAATTAAAATATCTTTAAAAAACCCTTATTTAAAAGCAAGACATATACCATGCATACATTATATTTATAGACTACTATCATGTCCCCCCTGGACTTCCTGTTTGGTAGACTATAAAACCCTTCATGGCATTGTACCAGAATATCTCCGGGACCGCCTTCTGCTGCACGAATCCCAACGACCGGTTAGGTCCCACAGAGTTGGCCTTCTCCATGTCCCATTGATGAAACAATGGCATCTGGCGGGACCCAGGGGAAGAGCCTTCTCTGTGGCGGCCCTGACCCTCTAGAATCAACTTCCCCTGGAGATTAGGACTGCCCCCACCCTCCATTATTATTATTATTATTATTATTATTATTATTATTATTATTATTATTATGTGTGCTTCCCACCGGCCAACTGGTCTTCAGGCATTTCCACACATTGCACTGGGGAAAGCAATTGGGGGGATTACAGATAGTACAGGAAGAAATCCAGGAGGAAACTAGCATACTCTCTGGAAATAAATTGTGCCCTCCCCCTTCATTTTGGTGCTAGGAGGGCAGGGGTTATCCACACGTATGGGGGGACAGGGCCTGCAGGGCAGCTGTTGCATGCAGATTTTGATTTGATTTGATTTGATTTGATTTGATTTGATTTGATTTGATTTGATTTGATTTGATTTGATTTGATTTGATTTGATTTGATTTGATTTGATTTGATTTGATTTGATTTGATTTGATTTGATTTGATTTGATTTGATTTGATTTGATTTGATTTGATTTGATTTGATTTGATTTGATTTGATTTGATTTGATTTGATTTGATTTGATTTGATTTGATTTGATTTGATTTGATTTGATTTGATTTGATTTGATTTGATTTGATTTGATTTGATTTGATTTGATTTGATTTGATTTGATTTGATTTGATTTGATTTGAATGCTGCCCCTCTCCGTAGACTCCGTACACACTTTTTGGGCACCCAAGGAAACAATAGTTAGCTATCACTGAGCTAGAGCAATATTCTTGGAGAGAAGGAGGGAAAGTAAAGGCCAGAATTTATTTCATCTCTGTTCTGATTTGTTTTTACTGGGGAAAATTCAGGATGTCCTTGCCTTAAAACACATAGCCTTCTTGAAATGTCCCTTGTTATCTGTAGAAAAGATCTACACAGCAACACATTGTTACACTTAATGCTGATTTATCCACCAACAGCTTATTTCACGTGAAAGGCAAAAAATAAAGTCCTAAAATAGTGGGGAAACCTGTTTTCTAAACCTTTGGATATTTTATTTATTTCTTTTAAAAACGAACAGCCTCTAAAACTCAGAGCTGTCTTATTTCCAAAATTTTCTGATTGTTTAAAAGACATCCCATGTGTGATTGAATATGTACCATCAAGTTACTTTTGACTCTTAATGCGTTCATATGGGACCCACATTGAGTATCACTGGTCTAAGAATATATGAAAGAACAACAGAAATCCAAGTCCTGCTTCACAGCAAAACATTATCTGCACCAAATGGTTGAAGCAATGGAAACTGCAGTTTAATGTTTCCAAATATAAAATAATGCACTTGGGGAAAAGGAATTCTCAATCTGAGTATTGCATTGGCAGTTCTGTGTTAGCAAAACCTTCAGAAGAGAAGGATTTAGGGGTAGTGATTTCTGACAGACTCAAAATGGGTGAGCAGTGTGGTCGGGCAGTAGGAAAAGCAAGTAGGATGCTTGGCTGCATAGCTAGAGGTATAACAAGCAGGAAGAGGGAGATTGTGATCCCCTTATATAGAGAGCTGGTGACACCACATTTGGAATACTGTGTTCAGTTCTGGAGACCTCACCTACAAAAAGATATTGACAAAATTGAACAGGTCCAAAGATGGGCTACAAGAATGGTGGAAGGTCTTAAGCATAAAACGTATCAGGAAAGACTTAATGAACTCAATATGTATAGTCTGGAGGACAGAAGGAAAAGGGGGGACATGATCGAAACATGTAAATATGTTAAAGGGTTAAATAAGGTTCAGGAGGGAAGTGTTTTTAATAGGAAAGTGAACACAAGGACAAGGGGACACAATCTGAAGTTAGTTGGGGGAAAGATCAAAAGCAACATGAGAAAATATTATTTTACTGAAAGAGTAGTAGATCCTTGAAACAAACTTCCAGCAGACATGGTTGGTAAATCCACAGTAACTGAATTTAAACATGCCTGGGATAAACATAGATCCATTGTAAGATAAAATATAGGAAATAGTATAAGGGCAGACTAGATGGACCATGAGGTCTTTTTCTGCCGTCAGTCTTCTATGTTTCTATGTTTCTATATAGCATTGCAGTTTTGTGCAAAGTTTCCAGTCTCATGGAACATATATAGGTGGAAGATAAGAAACAATAAAAATGTAGCTGTACAAGTTTTCTCCTTCCAAAAAGACTTTAAAGTTTAAATTGCTGGTGCAGTCCACCTATTGTTCTGTTGCAAGCTGTTTTCTCACTTACTAGATTTTTCCCTCCATTTATATCTGGAACCAAGTCTCTCAGTTTCAATTTTTTTCCCCTGGAAGGCAAATTGCATCCATCACTTCTCCAGTTAAGCAGGATGGCTGAACCTGTAAGTGTCTATGGACAGTTTTCGCTTATCTCTGGTTCTTTTCTGTCAGTTTGGTAGACCAATGTTTAGATTAATTCCAGAGAGGGAGCCGTCTTCTTTGCAGTGACTGGAAAATGTCAAGGGGTCATCTGAGTGTGAATCCACTATTGGAGCTGAGGAATGTGTTATTTAAGACCCCTCCCCAAAAAAGTTGGGCAGCAGTTGTGAAAAATTAAGGTGTCACGGAACAAGTCTTTTAACTATGTTTCGATGGAAGTTGGTTTTGGGAGCTTTAGACCCCATTTAAGTTTAAGCTGCAACATTGGAGGCAAACACCAGAACTATCTAAAAGCCAGACCAAAGTTTCAGGTCTGTTTGGAATGGCACAAAAAGTTTGAACTTCCCAAAGGAAAAGAAAGGCGAGTTCTTATCACATTTGTTTCTTTTCTGCATTCTACAATACAGTGTTCCCTCAATTTTCGTGGGGGATGCGTTCTGAGACTGCCCACGAAAGTTGAATTTCCGCGAAGTAGAGATGCGGAAGTAAATACACTATTTTTGGCTATGAACAGTATCACAAGCTTTCCTTTAACACTTTAAACCCTTAAAGTGCAATTTCCCATTCCCTTAGCAATTATTTAGATCATTACTCACCATGTTTATTTATTAAAGTTTATTAAAAAAATATTTATTAAAGTCGGATGAAAGTTTGGCGATGACATATGACATCATCGGACGGGAAAAACCGTGGTATAGGGGGAAAACCCGCAAAGTATTTTTTAATTAATATTTTTGAAAAACCGTGGTATAGACTTTTCGCGAAGTTCGAACCTGTGAAAATCGAGGGAACACTGTACTGCTTTTTATTTCAACTATCATGTGATCATGTGATTTACACACGATAATAACTTCTGTGGCCTGCCAACACAATATTAAAAATAATACTTTTTTAAAAAGATATGCCATGAAGAAGAAAATAAGGAAAAAATGTGTTGGTGGGGTGAATTAATAAACAACTGTAATAAGAAAGAGATGGGCTCCCTCAAGCAAAAACGGTCCAGGCACAGATAAGGGGGGGGAAATAGATTCAGGAAACTACAGACCTATCAGCCTGACCTCAATACCAGGGAAAATGTTGGAAAAGATAATCAAGTCACGAATCAGCAAACACCTAGAAGCAAACAAAGTAATATTCAAAAGTCAACATGGGTTTGTCAAAAACAGATCATGCCAGAGTAATCTTACTGCATTCTTTGACAAAGTGACAAAATTAGTGGACCAGAGGAATACTGTCAATATAATTTACTTGGACTTCAGTAAGGCATTTGATAAAGTAAACCATAGCCTACTACTAGATAAAGTAGAAAAATGTGGGTTAGACAACATCACTACTAGTGGATTCATAACTGGCTGACGAGCTGCACTCAACGTGTATTCCATAGTGGAACTGTATCTACATGGGGAGAAATATGTAGTGGAGTACCCCAAGGTTCTGTTTTTGGTCCAGTACTCTTTAACAGCTTCATCAATTATTTGGATGAGGAGATAGATGGGGAACTCATCATATTTGCAAATAACACCAAACTGGCAGGAATAGCCAACACTCCAGAAGATAGGCTCAAGATCCAGAACAATCTTGAACATTGGGCACTATCTAACAAAATGAAATTCAATGGTGAAAAAATGTAAGGTTCTACATTTAGTCAAGAAAAACAAAAACACAGGTACAGTATATACGATACCTTGCTCAATAGTAGTAACTGCGAGAGGGATCTTGGAGTCCTAGGGAACAACAATTTAACTATGAGCAAGCAATGTGCAGCAGCTGACAAAAAAGTCAATACAGTTCTAAGCTACATAAACAGAGGGATAGAATCAAGATCACATAAAGTGTTCATACCATTTTATAATGGCTTGGTACAGCCATTATAATGGAATACTGTATTCAGTTTTGGTTGCCACAATGTAAAAAAGATGTTGAGATTCTATAAAGAGTGCAGAGAAGAGCAATAAATATGATTAGGGGACCATAAGCTAAAGCATATGAAGAACGGTTGCAGGAACTGGGCATGTCTAGTTTAATGAAAAGAAGGACAGGTCCAATATCGCAGGAGCTGCCACAAATAAGAGGGAGTGGAGCTATTCTCCAAAGCATAACAAGAATCAATGGGTGGAAACTGATCAAGGAAAGAAGCTTAGAACTAAGGAGAAATTTCCTGACAGAACCATTAAATGGTGCAACAACTTGCCTCCAGAAGTTATGAATGCTCCAAGACTGGAAGTTTTTAAGAAGATGTTGAATAACCATTTGTTGGAAGTAGTGAAGGGTTTCCTGCCTAAGCAGGGGATTGGACTAGAATACAGATTGCTAGAGGCAGTATACTGAAATTTGTAAACTGCTCAGAGTGCTGTAAATTTTATTTGTTATTGCTATGCTGTTTATTATACAGTGGTACCTCTACCTAAGAACGCCTCTACTTACGAACTTTTCTAGATAAGAACTGGGTGCTCAAGAATTTTTTACCTTTTCTCAAGAACCATTTTCCACTTACAAATCCGAGCCTCCAAAATTGTAACCAGAAAAGGCAGGGAGAAGCCTCTGTAAGGCCTCTCTAAGAATCTCCTGGGAGGAAACAGGGCAGGAAAAGACAGGGAGAAGCCTTCATGGGGCCTCTCTAGGAATCACCTGGGAGGAAACAGGGCTGGAAAAGGTGAGGATAAGCCTCTGTGGGGCCTCTCCAGGAATCTACTGGGAGGAAATAGGGCCGGAAAAGGCGGGGAGAAGCCTTCATTGGGCCTCTCTAGGAATCACCTGGGAGGAAACAGGGCCGGAAAAGGCAGGGAGAAACCTTCATGGGGCCTCTCTAGGAATCTCCTGGGAGGAAACAGGGCCTCCACCCTCCCTATGGTTTCCCCAATCGTACGCATTATTAAATGCTTCTTCTTACAAACTTTTCTACTTAAGAACCTGGTCACGGAACGAATTAAGTTTGTAAGTGGAGGTACTTCTCTATTTGTTTATTTCTCTCTTTTTATGACTACTTGATTTCGTTGGCTTATTTCTGTGTGTTGTTTGCCGCATGAATTTTGTGCTTTTTGTTGCTTCACCTACATTGCCTGCTAGTTTTTACTTTTGTTTGTTAAGGTTGATCTTTATAGAATGCATTAGCTACTTATAGCAGTGTGTTGACAGAATGATGGGATAAAGAAGATGTAACCGAATTTAAACATGCCTGGGATAAACATATATCCATTGTAAGATAAAATACAGGAAATAGTAAAAGGGCAGACTAGATGGACCATGGGGTCTTTTTCTGCCGTCAGTCTTCTATGTTTCTATGTTTCTATGTTTCTAAAAAGCAAACTAAATGCTACAGGCATGTTTTTGGCATCTCTTGCACCTGAAATGGGTTTCCTTCACAAGAGCCAATATTTCTGGATCGGTTGTGATGCACTTTGTCTCCTCTAATCTGTAATATATTTATATCAACGGACCAAAGCTATAAATTCAGTACCGACACGTTTCATAGTGTGAACCTCCCGATCTGCTCTAATCCCCAGATTAGATACTGAAGTGCTGCTTCAGTTGTGCAGCATTATCGCATCCTATCACTTGGCCTCTTTTTCAAACTGTAGCATTTATTGACAATACTTTAAAAGCTGTTGCTAAGTTGTGAGCACTCTGCCTTATCAACTTTTGCTTTTACAACATCACTTAAGTAGACTTTTGTGCAGGAATTGCTATGCTAATATCACTGATACAGAAAGGTCGGTGTCTGGCCTCTATAGAGGAATTTGTTTTCTGCCAGAAATCTCTCTGTATAAATTTGTACAGATTTTCCCTTCTTCATACTTCCCTATACAATTGCATACAATCCATGGGATTTCCCTGAATGTGTGTTATTTGACTTTTTTATTTCCTTGATATTTCATAATACAGTGGTACCTCATCTTACGAACGCCTCTTCTAACGAACTTTTCAAGATACGAACCCGGTGTTTAAGATTTTTTTTGCCTCTTCTTCTGAACTATTTTCACCTTACGAACCCAAGCAGCTGCTGCTGGGATGAAGGGGTTTCTTTTTTTCCCCTTTTTTGAAGAAAGAAAAGGGAGGGGCTGCTTGGAGTAGGAAACATTTTGCAGAGAACAATGTGCTTGCAAAGGAATTGAAAGGGTGACTTTTTAAGAAAGAAAAGGGAGGAGGGAGAGGCTGCTTGGAGTAGGA
This sequence comes from Erythrolamprus reginae, assembly GCF_031021105.1. Taxonomy (NCBI): domain Eukaryota; kingdom Metazoa; phylum Chordata; class Lepidosauria; order Squamata; family Dipsadidae; genus Erythrolamprus; species Erythrolamprus reginae. The sequence continues at coordinate 75,102,936 of NC_091956.1, read as the reverse complement.
AAATTTTGCGGAGAACAAGGTGCTTGCAAAGGAATTGAAAGGGTGTCTTTTTAAGAAAGAAAAGGGAGGAAAGAGGGGCTGCTTGGAGTAGGAAAATTTTGCTGAGAACAAGGTGCTTGCAAAGGAATTGAAAGGGTGTCTTTTTAAGATAGAAAAGTGAGGAGGGAGGGGCTGCTTGGAGTAGGAAAATTTTGCCGAGAACAAGGTGCTTGCAAAGGATCTGAAAGGGTGTCTTTTTAAGAAAGAAAAGAGAGGGGCGCGCCCCCTTGCCTTTCTTCCTTCCCACTCATCCTTTAGCCTAGCCTAGCTTCTTCCACCCACCCCCTTTAGCTGCTCCTCCCTGCCCTCTGTTCGCCTCCCTTCTAAAGTTTGGGATTTTCCTGAAGGATTTGCACGCATTATTTGCTTTTACATTGATACCTATGGGAAACATTGTTTCATCTTACAAACTTTTCACCTTACGGACCTCCTCCTGGAACCAATTAAGTTCGTATGATGAGGTACCACTGTATTAGCTAAATTATATATACAGTGGTACCTCATGATACGAACCCTTCATCATATGAACTTTTCAAGATATGAACCCAGGGTTCGGAATTTTTTTGCCTCTTCTTACGAACTTTTTTCACCTTACGAACCTGCCAAGCCACCACTGAGATTCCCCGCCTCCCACGCGCAGGTTTTTGCGATCCTGGGATCCCCTGAGGCTCCCCTCCATGGGAAACCCCACCTCCTGACTTCCGCGTTTTTGCAATGCAGGAGGGGAATCCCAGGATCGCAAAAACAGGCGCTCTGCTGGGCAGAATAGGGGGGACAAAAACAGACTCATGGAGCTCAAGGGAGAAGAAAGGTGTGGGGTAGATAAGGAGAGAGAGGTGGGCAAAAATGGGAGGGAAAGGCTCATGTAGATCAAGGGAGGAGAAAGGTGTGGGGGAGATGAGGAGAGAGAGGTGGGCAAAAATGGGAGGGAAAGGTTCATGGAGCTCAAGGGAGGAGAAAGGTGTTCGTCTCAGCTTTGTCTGGCCACTGCTTTTTATTTTTAAGCCTTAATATTTTGGATTCTCCTAATGGGCTTGCATGCATTATTGGCTTTTCCATTGATTCCTATGAGAAACGTTATTTAGATTTGTATGCCGCCCCTCTCCGTAGACTCGGGGCGGCTAACAACAATAATAAAACAGCATATGACAACAATACACAAGCATGCATTAGATACAATCTTAAAGTTAACCGACTTCAACAATAATGCCTGGAATACACTACCCAACTCTGTGATTTCATCCCCAAACCTCCCAAAACTTTAACCTTAGATTGTCTACTGTTGACCTCACCCTATTCCTAAGAGTTCTTTAAGGGATATGCATAAGTGCACCAGCATGCCTACAGTCCCTGTCCTAAGAGCCGAAATGGCGCAGTGGGTAGAGTGCAGTACTGCAAGGCCACTGCTAGATCTGCAAATCAGCGGTTCAAATCTCATCACTCGCTGAAGGCTGACTCAGCCTTCCATCCTTCTGAGGTGGGTAAAATGAGGACCTGGATTGTGGGGGAAATATGCTGGCTCTGTCAAAAAGTGCTATTGCTAACATGACATAAAACGTATCAGGAAAGACTTAATGAACTTAATCTGTATAGTCTGTAGGACAGAAGGAAAAGGGGGGACATGATCGAAACTTTTAAATATGTTAAAGGGTTAAATAAGGTTCAGGAGGGAAGTGTTTTTAATAGGAAAGTGAACACAAGAACAAGGGGACACAATCTGAAGTTAGTTGGGGGAAAGATCAAAAGCAACGTGAGAAAATATTATTTCACTGAAAGAGTAGTAGATCCTTGGAACAAACTTCGAGCAGACGTGGTAGATAAATCCACAGTAACTGAATTTAAACATGCCTGGGATAAACAAAAATCCATTGTAAGATAAAATACAGGAATATAAGGGCAGACTAGATGGACCATGAGGTCTTTTTCTGCCTTCAGTCTTCTATGTTTCTATGTTTCTATGTTATGTTCTTTGCTAAAAGGGAATTATAAATAAACTATTATTATTATTATTATTAGTAGTAGTAGTAGTAGTAATAGTAGTATGTACCCTTTTATTTTTGTTCCTATCCATTTCATGTATTCAAATCCATTTCATGTATACTTATATGTACTATCTAATACATGTTTGACAAAATAAATAAAAAAGAAATACAAAGAGATGGACCACTACAGACATATTGAAAGTAATGGCTAGCAGTAATGACTACTATAAAGCCTATACATTGAGAGTTTAGATTGAAATACATTGAGGGTTTAGATTGAAGAGATATGAAATTGGAAATTGGGAAAATGAAATACAAGACAAAACAAGAACAAGAAAGAACAGAACAAGTACAGTATGATAAGGCTTTGACTGAAAGAATACCTAAACAACATTGCTCTTATTGTACTATTTAATACATACATATATACATACATACATACATATATGTCACATGTTTTTGCTGAATTTGAAAATTAAGGGAGACTAGGATAGATCTATACATATATATATAATCTTCCTGTTCTTATCAAATTCAGAATCTATAAATCCCAACAATAGCGTTTTATATCTTCAAACTGAAATGAACCTAGAAAAATTGTCTCACTATTATGTTTTAAACAGACACTTTCTGATATATGACGCTGAAGTTTGTTTACATCATGGCAAAAGTAATGGAACACGTCCAATGGGCAAAGGTCCACATTTTTGACTGATGATAATAGAATGCAGCTGTTCTGGCCTCTTTATGAATGGAGACAATTCATAATTCACATTTTGCTTATAAAGAAAGTGTGTTTAAATAATGTCTTCCCTTTGAAATGAAGCTTTGTAAGTTTGAAAGCCAAGGTGATATACCCATCTCTCTCTGCTCCACTCCAGAGCATTCATCTGGTATTCAGCAGTGGAAGTCTCTCGAGGACAAGAAATACTCCATCCTTCAAGTTAAAAACTATGAAATATATAAACTATGCCTTGAGATTGGGAGATTTTGAGGAGATTTTTTGGATGGAAGTGGTGATAATTGGCCAAATGACTATAATTTAATCATTTTAATTATCAACACTTCTATTAGGAAAGAATAGTGCAATAGCAGGAAATTAATCAATACCTTTGGCAAGGTCAACATTAAAAAACATTGATGATCATCTTTCTTATGTAATGTACCACAACTAGTTGTTTGTTGCATTCAGAGTTCTTGTTTCTGCTTGTTTATTTATGCATGGCTGGTGCTTTAACACCAGCCGAAATTGCCCTCGGAGCCGGGCAACACTGCCTGGAGCTCCGTGGAGCTCTAAACTTCCAGTTTCCAGCAAAACCGGAAGTTCGGCTTCTGGCGCTGTCTCCTGGGCCTCTGGGGGAGGTCCTAGACTGTCCTATATAAGGGCGGTCCAAACGGAACCTCCTCCTTGCTTTCCTGGGGTGTCGAAGCGAACACCCGCCCGCCCTCCTCTATCATACAGTGTCTCTTGAAGGGGTCGCTTCGGGGCCAAATAGGAATTTTTTGTGGCCTCCCCTATGGGGGCGGTTGTTTTTTCGCCTATTCCACGCTGACGGTAAGGATGGACTGGTTAGGGGGTGAAGCGCTATGTAGATATTATTCAATTAATTTGGCTTCCCTCTGATCACTGGGGTTGGCAGGTTAGGGGCAGAAATTGGCAGTAGTAACTAACTACCAAAAGTTGTGAGATTTCTGTGGAATTAAATTCAGACCAATCAATCAATATTTGAAATTCACCTTCCAGGATTCTCAGTAATGGACGTGCTGGTTTTGGAATTCTGGCAATTATAAACCACAACTGAAACTTATGCCAAAAATATATATATCATAAAATAGTCATAATAAGTTAAAATCTGACAATTTTGTTGTGTTTGTTTGCATGTGCAATAAAAGGCAACATGACCTAGTGCAATTTCTGCTCTGAACGTTAAACCATAACATTTCAGCCAGCTTGTTAGCTAATTTTATTTTCAGGAAAAGTTCTAATTTTCAATAACAGATGCTTCATATTACACATTGGCACCTTTTGCTAGATTATTTGAGGAGTAACCTGAAGCCCAATATTTACAGCTTTTATGGCACGGATCTGAATTTGTTTTATTGTTTATCATTCTGAAATCTCAGTAGAACTATTTGTGCCAAGTGTCATTTAAATCAGCTGTGGTTCCCAGCTGTTGTTAGTCTCCATCCAGCTTTACCTGTATGGAATCAGGAAATAGTAGCTACACAATATTTCATGTTATCTGAGAGCAGAAGCTTATAATCAAAAATTTATAATCATCTTGCTGGAATTCCCTGTTAAAGAATATATAAATAACATAAATCCTAACTTTTATATAAACATGACATAAACAACAATATTTAAATTTGTCTATCAGCTCATTTCTATCTATTTTTTCTATCCTTTTCTTTTTCCTTTTTTTTAAAAAGCTTTATTTATTCAATTTTTCAATTTTAAAAACATCACAATAACTTTGCACAGATCAGACTCGATTTCTTGTGTTATATCCATTCTATAACTTACTGTCATTATTTGAATTTATATTATTTACACAAATTATTCATATTTGCATAATTATTTGTCCCGCAAATTATGGGTGGGCATTAATTAAAATTCTGTGCATGTAAATTATTTCACATTGGTTTTCAAATTAAATGATTTCAATTTGAAATCAGCAACAAATAGGTATTTCCAACCGCTCCCCATCTCCTGCAAACTTTGAAGAGGCAAAACTGAATGCTACCAAAACAAAGTTAAACATAAATAATTGGATAATGTTCCTAATGTTAGAAATATGCCTTTGTCGCCAGGCATGGGGAAATTGGTTTGATTGGGTTGTGTGATTATTTTATGACAAGGGTTTTTAAATTGTGTTTTTAAATATTGGATTTATACATTGCTTATCATTGTTGTGAGCCTCCCCAATCTAATAAATTATTACTATTATTATTACCCAACAATTGATCTTTTTCTACAAACTACCATAGCTATAATGATTTTCCATACATCAAAACACCTCATTGACCTCATTAAAGGCAAGTTGGTTTTTAAAATCCCATAGATTCAGATTTTAAATTAGTTACTTGTGAGGAAGCTGATTTCATCACATAGATTTCTATAATTTGACTAGGCTAGCCTATTTTTAATAATAAAAATAGGCAAATGCCAATCACCTATTGTTCTGTCGGGCTCTCTGATAGGAGCCTCCTGAAAATTCAAGGATACAAATTTCAGACACACACACGTTTGAAAACTCAAAACAATGTTCTTTATCACAAAAGTCAAAATAAACTAAGCACTCTTTTTGTATTGCAAAGAGCGCTCTTTCTAAAACAACCGGGTAATCTGTACAATGTTCCTTAAGCAGTCATTAAGTACTTAGCCAGCAGCTGTGGAGAAACTTCACACCCGTTCTTCTTCCAACAAAGGGAGACACACACACATGCTGCTCTGCTTTGGTTTCAAAGGCATGAAAAAGCAACAAAGTCCAGCACACAAGATTCCTGACGAAACTGCAACAGATATTCTTCCACAATGGCCAAACCCACATGCTGCTATTTATAGCAGCAGCCCTAATTACTGGAGCCCCACCCAAACACAGGTGGCCTCCCTTATTTCCTGTAATATGTTCTTCCTTGGTCTCTTCTACGCATAATTCTGTGCTTGCTTGGATCCAAAATGTCATCATCTGAAGCTATAGAAGATAAGGAAGATTGACTGCCTTGGCTGTGTGCCAGGCCCTCCTCTGCCTAGTCACTCCCACCTTCTTCTTCGTCCGAGGAACCTAAACTCTGATCTGATTCTGTCAGCAATAACACAGGCCTGTGGCATGTTGAATTTTCCCCTGCATCCACCTCCACATTCCCTGGGGCTGGAGCTGGGCCAGAGCCAACCACAACACCTATGGTCTAATTTTTTTTAGCTATTCTATCCAGCTTGATTAATTTGGTATATTTTAATGATTTAAAATATACTAGATCATTTAAAGATAAACTTACAGATTCAGATGGAGAAATCTGAGGAATTCTCCGTATTTTTCCATTTATTTCAAACATTTATTATAAAATTTATTATAAAATTTGGGGAGAAAGTTTTTGAATTTAGCTGGAGCTCATCCTCAGGGAACTTCTCTCTCTCCAGAATATGGAGAGCGAAAGAGAGACATTCCCTGAGGAAATTCTGGAGAGACAGAAGTTGAAGGTTTCATCACAAATCCAAAAACTTGGAAGACAACCTCTGGTCCTGGTGACTGAGTCAGATTGGATCCTGCAATCCTCTTAGTGTGTGTTCTGTTGTTCTGTCGGGCTCTCTGGTAGACTCCTCCCAAAAATTCACAGGTACAAATTTCACACACACAGACGTTTGAAAATTCAAAACAATGTTCTTTATAATGAAAATTCACTTAAACCAAGCCCTCTTTTGGTATAGCAAAGAGCACTCGTGTTCAAACAAACTGGTAATTTGTACAAGTCCCTTATCAGTTCTGTGATACTTAGCTTGCAGCTGTGAGGCAATTCACAGTCCTTCTTCTTTCACAAAGTGAAACACACTTTGCTCTGGTTTAGTTTCAAAGCGGGGGAAAATCAGCACACAAAAGGTCAACCTCAGTAAAGCAGTCACGAAACACAAAGATCAGATAATCCTCCACAATGGCCAAACCCACAGGCTGCTCTTTATAGCAGTCTCACTAATTACCACAGCCCCACCCAACCACTGGTGGCCTCATTTTCTTTGATAATAATCTCTCAGTTGTTGTTGCCTATGCATCGCTCTCCACATACGTGGCTGTATCATTAACTCTTGTTCTGAATCCAAGGAGGAGCTAGATAATTGATCTCCTTCTGAGCTGTCTGCCACACTCTCCTCCTCCCTGTCACTCATGTCTTCTTGGTCAGAGGAGCCTTCATCAGCAGATTCCACCGGGGGGGGGAGCAAAACAGGCCTGCAGCATGTGGATGTCTCCCCCACATCCACAGTCCTTGGGGCAGGACCTGGGCCAGAGCTAACCACAACAGTGTGCAAGAAGTTAGTTGTTCAGCTCCTCCTCAAGAAGCTGTAGACTTGACCATGAAGAAACATTTTTTGTTCCATATAAACATGAAATGGGCCTAAAGGATTACTAGTCTAATGATTAAATAAAGTTTTCAAGAGATAAAGGAATAATAATAATAATAATAATAATAATAATAATAATAATAACAACAACAACAACAACAACAACAACAGAGTTGGAAGGGACCTTGGAGGTCTTCTAGTCCAACCCCCTGCTTAGGCAGGAAACCTTACATTACTTCACACAAATGGTTACCCAACATCTTCTTAAAAACTTTCAGTGTTGGGGCATTCACAACTTCTGAAGGCAAACTGTTCCACTGATCAACCATTGTGACTCTCAGGAAATTTCTCCTTAATTCTAAATTGCTTCTATCCTTGTTTACTTTCCACCCATTGCTTCTTGTTCTACCCTCAGGTGCTTTGGAGAATAGGTTGACTCCTTTTTCTTTGCGGTAACCCCTGAGATACTGGAACACTGCTATCATGTCTCCCCAGGTCCCTTTTTTCATTAAACTAGCCATGCCCAGTTCCTGCAACCGTTGTTCATATGTTTTAGCCTCCTCTCCCCTAATCATCTTTGTTGCTCTTCTCTGTACTTTTTCTAGAGTCTCAATTTCCTTTGTGCATTGTGGCGACCAATACTGAATGCAATATTCCACGTATGGCCTTACAAGGCGTTATAAAGTAGTATTAACACTTCATGTGATCTTGATTCTATCCCTCTGTTAATGCAGTCTAGAACTGTTCTGGGTTTTTTGGCAACTGCTACACATTGCTGGCTCATATTTAAATGGTTGTCCACTAGGACTCCGAGATCCCTTTCACAGTTACTACTGTTGAGCAATGTACCACCTGTGCTTTTTTTTTCTTGCCTAAATGTAGAACCTTGTTGTTCTGTTGAATACATGAGGAGCAATGAAAGCATGGGAGAGCGGTGAAAATCATAGGAGACGAGATGCATTTCAGAACTGAGTACCCATTTGCTCTAGAGATAATTAGCCATTTAATTCTTAAATTAGCCAATTCTTTCATTGCAGCAGAGGCGGAGTAACGACACGGACACAAGAGCTGGATTTAAAATGGGTCATTTTTATTAATTAAATTTGCATAATTTATTTAAATAAATTTGCATAAATTAACTATAATCTTAAACAAGGACCCGCAGGGTCAAACAATTGCTTCTGGGGCGGAAAATGATGTCAGAAAAACCTCCGGGGCAACATATGGGCGTAGCTCCATGCTGATCCAGGTGAGGGGCCACGCCCTCACCTGACTCACTGTCATGCACTTGCATGTGGGAGGTCCCGCCATCTATCCCATACAAGGGGAAAGCAATGGGCGGGACCCAAAGACAGGTTTCCCCCAATTGCTCAGGTCGCTTACACCACAAGCCTTTGGAGAGAACCTGTCAATCATCCCCAAAAATGCCCAAAGGAGAACACGCAGTTGCTAAACCACCACCCAGTTTTCCGCCCCTAACCTGCGTACCCAAATGACCAAAGGTATGCCAATTAGCCTGAGCATGAGCGAAGCGCCCCCTAACCGTGTATCCGTCACTGCAGTGTGGAATAGGTGAAAAAACGGTTGCAGAAAATACCGCGAGCGCCAAAAATTCCTATTCGGGCCCCCGAGGGGCAACCCCCACTGGCACACTGAAAGATAGGGAGGGCGGGTGGGTGTTCGCCTCTTGTCATCCAGGGCGAAAAGGAGGCCCTGGAGCCTGTCCAGCCCTTTTATAGGGCTGCAGGCTCCGCCCTTGATGACATCACTGGGAAGGCCAAAGCCTTCCCAGGAGGTGGCCGAGATCTCGCGAAGTCTCGCGAGATCTCGGCCGAAGAAACAAGATGGCGGCCACGCCGAAGGTCAGTGTCTCCCTGGCCCTGCAGCAAAACGGGCCGGGGATAAGTCACCAGCCGGGTATTCTTAAATTAGTCATTTAATTCTTGCCTGTGTACCTTGCTGACTTACTCCACTGAATCTGACCTTATCGCACCTTCAGTGAAATTATAAATATCATTGAAGAATGCACTTAGCAGCCCAACATATATGGAAATTGTACAAGCAGAAGCTCTTCTTAGATCTTGTGTATGGCCCATGCTGTTTCCAAAATGTCTTCCCAAAAATATTTAACTAAACGTGATATAGACATCTTGAGTCACTTCTGAGAAAACTGGATTCAGTTTGAAATCAAGGTGGGCCACAACACCTTAACAAATATTTGTTAAGTTATGAAGCATTATACTTCCAGCTTTAATAGATGAAAAATAAACACCTACAGAAATCTGTTTTTAAACTGTGGGATAGTTATATTTCAACTTTTGCCACAGGCAAGAATGTCAATTGAATACATTAGGATTTTACAAGGATGAAAAATGTCTCCCAGCACTTTCTTCTGATAGAACAAAAAGCTTTGTTTCACTTATACCGACCAAGGATAAGGAATCAATTGCTTTCTTTCTCTCTCACTCTCTCTTCCACACTTTGAATCACACACACCCGTAATATGCCTTATATCCATCAGCACCAACTTGGCCTCCAATAATCTTAGCTTTTTCTTTCTTCAGAACTATTATCTAACTGCTAAATATCTTTTGTTTCCATTACAGTTAAACTGTAATATTTTTCAGAAAGTGTAATTTGTATTACCAAGATAAACCATTCATTTTCAGCAGTTATACAGAACCATATTTTTAGGAAATTGTAGTCTTTCAAGCAATATTCAGAAGAGATCTGTTTGATCATTATTATCGTTTTTATTGAGAAAACCTGAGCTGGAACCTAATTTTGTTATATATTAGTAATAATAAAGGCTAAAGATTGTCTCAAATTAATATTGACTCTTGGGAGCTATATGAAGATCTCTTGGTAATAGTATGAAAGTGAACCTGCAACCTACTGCAGAAACCTATCATACTTAAGCATTTGTATAAATAATATACAATGTAATAATCAACATCCACTCATAAATATGGTTAGATCCATGTTTAAAACTTTCAACCGCTTACTTGAATTACAGATATAAATAAAAAATATTTTTATTTATTTTATTTATTTATTTATTTTGTCCAATACACAATGAGGGTTTTAGTGGGTATATATCTATATACACATAGTAAAATACATGATGAAGGTTATAGAGGAGATACTCATAGTAAAATATATCTAAGAAATAATAGAAAAGAAAGTATAGTAATAGAACATATCAATGAAAGAATAGAAGAAGAGATATAGGAATAGAAGAAAGGTATAGGAGATATAGGAGAGCAATAGGACAGGGGACGGAAGGCACTCTAGTGCACTTGTACTCGCCCCTTACTGACCTCTTAGGAATTTGGATAGGTCAACCGTAGATAATCCAAGAGTAAAGTGTTGGGGGTTTGGGGATGACACTATTTTCAACTGAAGAAGGTAAAGGTTTCACCTGTCAAGTTGTTTCTGGCTCTAGGGAGTGGAGCTGATGTCTATTTCTTACACAAGGAACCCAGCATTGTCCAATGATTTTTTTTTCCTGTGGTCATGTGACCAAAATGGCTCTAGGCCAAAAGTACATCAAACACTGTTATCTTCCCACCGAAGTGGTACCTATTAATCTACTCACATTTGCATGCTGTCAAACTGATAGGTGGGCAGGAGTTGGGATGAGTGACAGGAGTCACCTCCTCACACAGCATTCAGGTCTGAAATCCAGACTGTAGTCCTTCCACCTGACCAACTCAGCAACTTTAACTGCTGACCCTCACGCCCCTTTTCCCATAAAGTATGGGGAACCAATTAATGGCATCTTTCCAGCCCCAATCCTAATTGAGCTGAAGGTTTTCCTTGTTTTTCTTAATATAGTACTAGCAAAAATACTGGTCTCTGAACATTTAATCCAACTTTTAGGGGTGTATTTTTTTATTTATTTTATTTATTTATTAGATTTGTATGCCACCCCTCTCCATAGACTCGGGGCGGCTAACAACAATAATGAAACAACATATGAGAAATCTAATATTTAAAATAATTTTAAAAACCCTTATTTAAAAAACCAAACATACACACAAGCATACCATGCATAAATTGTATAGGCCTAGGGGGAAAGGAATATCTCAATTCCCCCATGCTTGACAGCAGTGGTGGGTTTTAAGGAGCTTACGAAAGGCGAGGAGGGTTGGGGCAATTCTGATCTCTGGGAGGAGTTGGTCCCAGAGGGTCGGGGCCACCACAGAGAAGGCTCTTCCCCTGGGTCCCGCCAAACGACATTGTTTAGTCGACGGGACCCAGAGAAGGCCAACTTTGTGGGACCTAACTGGTCGCTGGGATTCGTGCGGCAGAAAGCGGTCCCGGAGATATTCTGGTCCAATGCCATTAAAGGTTTTATAGGTCATAACCAACACTTCGAATTGTGACCGGAAACTGATCGGCAACCAATGCAGACTGCGGAGTGTTGGTGTGACATGGGCATATTTAGGGAAGCCCATGATTGCTCTCGCAGCTGCATTCTGCACGATCTGAAGTTTCCGAACACTTTTCAGAGGTAGCCCCATATAGAGAGCATTACAGTAGTTGCGCCTCGGGGTGATGAGGGCATGAGTATTCCCAATTTCAGTCAGACTTTAAATGATGATCATTCTGTATTGCATCTGGGGGGCATCAGATTGAAGAAAGTTTTAACTCTATATTAAGTAACATCTACCCTGCTGCAAAATAATTTTGATATGATCAGAGATTGACGTGTACAGAAAACGAATGCATCTAGGCTTTAATGCCAAATCCACTGTTTACCTAAGAGTTTCAAAAGACTTGTATGAGCTATATTGCCAATATTAGTTCAGCCATCACCTCTCAGGCTTTGGTGAACCTTTCTGTTATCTCTTAAGTACTTATATGACATTATCAATTTTTCTTTTCTAATGTGTTTTGCCAGGATGAAAACTGGAGTGTTTTTGCTACCACAAGGTAGTAGCTCCAAAACCCTTATGAAAACCAATATGTGTTTAACATATAAACATAAAACAACAGGCTAAAAGGTTGAGCGAGAGATAAACAGAGACAGATGGTACAAACCTAATTAATAAAAAAAATATAAATAGCGAAATGCAGCTATACTAATGCTTTCATGTCTAATTTAATTAAGGGAAAGGTTTCCATGACTTTAGCTGCTACTAGGAAATCGTACAAGAAGTAATCAGAAAAAGATAATTTAAATAATATTATCCGTTTTCTTTTTGTTATAAAAATAGCTTAGTTGATAAGCATTCCTTACACTCTTTGGAACAGTTTTGGCTAGACAGAGATTGTTGCCAACATGATATTTAATTACTTTACAAAAATAATGTGGGGATCACTATATTCCTACCCTCTAGTTTCTCTTCAGTACCTAAATTTACTTTTCTTTTCTAAAATTATTTTCAATTTTAAAAATAGAATCAAAACAGTGATATGCCACAAAATAAATGTTAGTTAGAGAACCAACTGTGTTTATAAGTGTTGTGGTTATCTCTGGCCCAGCTCCTGCCCCAAGGAATGTGCAGGTGGAGGTGGGGGAGACATCCACATGCTGCAGGCCTGTTTTGCTCCCAGTGGAATCTGCCGACGAAGTCTCCTCTGACCAAGGAGGCATGAGTGACAGGGAGGAGGAGAGTTTGGCAGACAGCCCAGGAGGAGATCAATCATCTGTATCATCTCTGGATCCTGAACAAGAATTAATGACACATCCACGCATGCGTAGATTGATGCATAGGAAGCAATAACTAAAGGATTATTACAAGAGAAAATGAGGCCACCTGTGGTTGGGTGGGGCTGCTGTAATTAGTGAGGCTGCTATAAATAGCAGCGTGTGGGTTTGGCCGTTGTTGGGAATTATCTGATCGTTGTGTTTCATGAATGTCTTGCTGACTCGGCCTTTGTTTGTTGACTTTTCACCACTTTGAAACCAAAGCAGAGCAAAGTGTGTTTCACTTTGTGGAAGAAGAAGAAGAGCTGTGACTCAGCTGCAAGCTAAGTCTTTGCTGAACAGTGGTAAAGAACTATATAGCAAACTGTAAACTTCATTACTGGGTAGTTGAAGATGATTTCAGATTTTCAAGAACAATAATAATTTGTCAATTCCTGTTGTTCTGAACTTCTTTCCCCTTTCCTTTCCTCTACTCTTCCTTTCCATCTCTCACTGTCCCTCAGCTATCTTCCTCCTCCTCCTTTTATAGTTCATGGCTATCCATGTGTGAATTTTCATTCTTGGATATTATTTGCAATTTCATGATAGTCTAAGTCAGGGAGACCCCAAACATGGCAACTTTAACTGGCATAACTGACTGGAGAATTCTGGAAGTTGAAGTCCACAAGTCTTAAAGTTGCCAAGTTTTGAGGACCTTCTAGGTTGTTTTTTATTTGCTTCAATTTTAATTAGAATTGTTTGTTTGTTTGTTTATTTATTTTGTCCAATACAAATTGAAAGTTAAAGAGAATAAAAACTTGTAGTAGTAAATATCAGGGAAATAATATGACAATAAAATACATCAATGAAGAATAGAGGAAAAGATATATGAATGGAAGAAAAGATATATAAGATATAGGAGGGACAATGGGACAGGGGACAGAAGGCACACTAGTGCACTTATGCTCGCCCCTTACTGACCTCTTAGGAACCTGGTGAGGTCAATTGTGGATAGTCTAAGGGAAAAATGTTGGGGATTGTCACAAAATATGTGGGATTGTCTACTTTACATGGAGTGTGTAGTTAAAGTTTCTTCCCATCAGCAATGCATACTCAATCCACCTAAAATGGATTCTATTAGGTGCAAGAAATTTATGTCTTACAAATTGTTAAATAATAATAATTTTAAAATGCCAGTGTTGAATTTTGCTGGAGAAATTGCCAAATACATTTGTCTCTGACCAATCAAACAAAATCTGCTTTAGAAATACAAATGAATTAGCAAAAGAGAAAAAGGAGGTTTCCTGAGGCTGCAATAAGCAAAGCCTGCTACATCTTCTGGTATTAATCATAATAAGTGCTTTATCTCGGGCTGTCATGTTTAGTTTCTGCCTGCAATTTACCTCTCAGGCAAGCTGTTCACAGTTATCAGTTAGGCTTATCTTAGAACTATAGTCTTCAAGTGCCTAAATGTATTTCCATCAGAGTTCCCACAGTTAATGCGACAAAAGCCGACATAAGTGCTATTTTAAGACACTGCTGCCTCCTTTTACATAAAGCAGGGTCGCTTATACCCTGACCACTACAGTCACTTGAAGAGCGGGGGGCAGGGAGGGATATCTATATTGCCCCGGAAGCGGAGTAAAGACGCTGAGACATTGTATGGATTAAATATAGGGTCACTTTATTAAATTAACATAAATTTAAATAACGTAACTTTAAATACGTAAATTTAAATATTCAAATTCAACTATAACAAAGGACCTGCAGAGGCCAAAATCTAACGGGGCGGAAATTCCTGCCAGAACCTTCCTTGGCAACATTGGGCATAACTCCTTGCTGAACCAGGTGAAGGTAGCCACCTTCACCTGGATCTGAGCCACGCCCCTTGGTGTGTGGGTGGAGCTCGCCCTCCAATCCCCCAAGGGAAATTGGATCTGGTGAGTCCCATGGGCATCCTCTCTCCAATCCCCGACGTTGTGATAACCTCTAGTTCCTGGAGAGAGGTGGTCCATCACCTTTTAAAAAGATGCCCAAAGGAGCAAGCGCGGTTGCGCCTGCTGTCCATTTCCGCCCCTAACCTGCCAACCCCAGTGACCAAAGGGAAGCCTAAATCTAAAATCTATGTGCGCCGCACCCCCTAACCATTCCATCCTTACCATCAGTGTGGAATAGGCGAAAAAATGGCCGCCTCTAAAGGGGAGGCTGCAAAAAATTCCTATTCGGCCCAGAAGCGACCTCTTTCAGACACACTGTTGATAGCGGAGGCTGGGCGGGTGTTCACTTCGAAGTCCAGCCGAGCAAGGAGGAGGTCCTGTTCGGACCGCCCTTAAATAGGGCAATATAGGACCTCCCCCAAAGCCCAGCAAGCAGTGCGCCTCCTTGGTGTGCTGCCAAAAGCCGAACTTCTGGTTTCACCGGAAACCGGAAGTTCAGGGCTCCGTGGAGCCGAGAGCAGCATCGCCCTGCTCCGGGGGCAATTTCGGCCAGCGGTTTAAGCTGCTGGTCGTGCATTTCTGAAACCAAACTGTAGCTTTAACCTGATTCTCAATGGTCATATATTTTCTTTCTGTTTTCATCTGCATTTCATTTTTATTTCATTTTCTTGGCCCTGATCGATCATTGGATAGCCCACCTTCTGCTCAACACAACACAGCGGTTCTCAAGAGTCCTGAAAAATTGGAAACATTCTACTTGCATTGTTTGAAATGTTATAATGCATCATTTTACAGATCCAAAAGTGGTTCCCAAGTTCTTATCGAGGCTTGAAAGATGAGAAAGCTTTATCATTAGAGGGAGAAAGCAACCTTTCAAAAGGTAGAGTCTGAGAGTATTAGTTCCTTTCCTTCTCAACTCTTCAGAAGTTTTTATCTTAATAGAGTATATGTGCCAAATACACAATGATCCAGATTCCATTTTTTTCAGCCTCAGGAATGACTAAATTGTTGACAAAACTGGGAATCATCAAGTCGTTGCATGAGATATAATCAGTACATGGAATATTTTTTTTGACATATATTGTGTGCAATAAAACAAATGATATTTCACAAATATTTCTCAAGAAAAGTCCTTCACTCCTCTCTCCGCAACAAAATTGCGGACTTGAAATACTTCCGTTAGACAATTTACAACTTCAACGCCTCCATTCCGACTTACATAGAAACATTCCGACTTACATAGAAACATAGAAGACTGACGGCAGAAAAAGACCTCATGATCCATCTAGTCTGCCCTTATACTATTTTCTGTATTTTATCTTAGGATGGATATATGTTTATCCCAGGCAGGTTTAAATTCAGTTATTGTGGATTTATCAACCACGTCTGCTGGAAGTTTGTTCCAAGGATCCACCACTCTTTCAGTAAAATAATATTTTCTCATGTTGCTTTTGATCTTTCCCCCAACTAACTTCAGATTGTGTCCCCTTGTTCTTGTGTTCACTTTCCTATTAAAAACACTTCCCTGCTGGACCTTATTTAACACTTTAACATATTTAAATGTTTCAATCATGTCCCCACTTTCCCTTCTGTCCTCCAGACTATACAGATTGAGTTCATGAAGTCTTTCCTGATATGTTTTATGCTTAAGACCTTCCACCATTCTTGTAGCCCGTCTTTGGACCAGTTCAATTTTGTCAATTGAACAGGTCCAAATACTTAAATATAGTTCATAAAAAACTTAAATATAGTTCATAAAATCATATACCAAAATGTCCTACCTGTTAGTGGTTACTTCACCTTCAACCACAACAACACATGAGCACGTAATACATTTAAACCAAATGTTAACCATTCTAAACTAGACTGCAAAAAATACGACTTCAGAAATCGAGTGATCAACACTTGGAATGCACTACCTGACTCTGTGGTTTCTACTCCTAACCCCAAAATCTTTAACCTTAGACTGTTTGCAGTTGACCTCTCCCCATTTCTAAGAGGTCTGTAAGGGGCGTGCATAAGCCCAGCGTCCTACCTTGTGCCTACCGTCCCTGATAAAAGACCTTATTGTCTTTTATCATTACTTTTTATAATGTTATGGTTATACAAACTACTATCCTATAATTGTTTGCCAAATAAATAAACGAATAAACGAATAAACGAATAAACGAATAAACGAATAAACGAATAAACAAATAAACAAATAAACAAATAAACAAATAAACAAATAAACAAATAAACAAATAAACAAATAAACAAATAAACAAACAAACAAACAAATAAACAAATAAACAAATAAACAAATAAACAAATAAACAAATAAACAAATAAACAAATAAACAAATAAACAAATAAACAAATAAACAAATAAACAAATAAACAAATAAACAAACTAATAACAAATGAATAAACAAATAAATAAATAAATATGGGAAAACATATACTGCTAAAAACTACTCAAATAACACATCCTACATCTAAATGAATGAAATATACTTTGTTCTGTACAAAGTTGAATGTGCACAACAGCATGTGAAATTTATGGTCAATCAGTGTTGCTTCCTAAGTGGACAGTTTGATTTCACAGCTGTTCGATTTACGTGGAGTTATATTGTGTTGTTTAAGTCTTCCTTTTATTTTTTTGAGCAGTGTAGTTTTGAAATATTGGCGACCTGATAATATCCCATGATGCATTGTCCTATTGTAACACAATGCTCAGTAATCAAAGATAGCAAAGCCTTCCATTGAGGACCTACACATTGCACAAGTCAAAAAGAGTGCCGTGAAAATATATACTGACTTCTTTTATCTGGACATAAATTGTTTCAACTCGTACCCTTAAAAACGCCTCTATAGAACATGATACACCAAGACAACTAGACACAAGAACAGTGTTTCCCCAAATGCCATCACTCTGCTAAATAAATAATTCCCTCACCACTGTCAAACTATTCACTAATGCTGCATTATTATTATTATTAGCTTTCTCATCATTTCTATCACCCATCTCCTATCACTTATGACTTTATGACTGTAACTTGTTGCTTGTATCCTTATTATTTATATTAATGTTGATTGTTCCTTGGTTGCTTATTTGTACCCTATGCCAATCATTAAGCATTGTGCCTCATGGCTTGTGACAAATGTATATTTTCTTTTATATAAACTGAGACCATATGCACCAATGACAAATTCTTTGTGTGTCCGATCATACTTGGTCAATAAAGAATTCTATTATGTTCTGTTCTGTTCTGTTAATATTGCTTAGTAGTTTACATGATCAACCAATTGCCTTGTTAGCTCCATATACCTGGTGTTGGTGTTGCAACTATAGGAAATGTTAGTTTCCTAAAAACTCCTAAGAATTCAATTCAATTTCAATTCAATTTATTAGATTTGTATGCCACCCCTTTCCGAAGACTCGGGGCGGCTCACAACAATAATAAAAACAATATTCCAAATCTAATATTAAAAAGCACATAAAACCCTATCATATTTAAAAAAGAAACAACATATACATACCCAAACATAAATATAAAAAAGCCTGGGGGAAAGGTGGGTCTTGAGTAATTTACGAAAGACAAGGAGTGTGGGGGCAGTTCTAATCTCCGGGGGAAGTTTATTCCAGAGGGCCGGGGCTGCCACAGAGAAGGCTCTTCCCCTGGGGCCCGCCAAACGACATTGTTTGGTCGATGGGATCTGGAGAAGGCCAACTCTGTGGAACCTTATTGGTCCCTGGGATTCGTGCGGTAGCAGGCGGTTCTGGAGGTACTCTGGTCCAATGCCATGCAGGGCTTTAAAGGTCATAACCAACACTTTGAATTGTGACCAGTAACTGATTGGCAGCCAATGCAGGCCATGGAGTGTTGCAGAAACGTGGGCAAATCTAGGAAGCCCCATGATGGCTCTCGCGGCCGCGTTCTGCACGATCTGAAGTTTCCGAACACTTTTCAGAGGTAGCCCCATGTAGAAATGTTAGTTTGTCTAAATCATAAATTTTTACATTCTCTAAAACATAAAAGGATAGAGATTATGAATATTTGAATATATAATAGTTGGACTTGATCAAAATAAGAGCAAATTCTGGGTCAGAATATTCCTCAGTGGAATTTTAGAAGATTGCATTGTGACCGTAGGTTGTTAAAGACATCTTTAAAATGTTAATTTTGTCTCCAAGGTCTGACTAACATGAAATGGCAAAGTAAATTTGCTAACATGAAGTTGCAAAGCTACTACACATTGCTTCAATTAGTCGAAAGGCTTGCAGTAGTGTGCCCAATACTGTATTTCATGAAAACAAAATTGCATTCACAGCTTGACCTGTAGAATCCTACAGCTGCCAATTTCCCCCCTCTAAGTAACAGATATATCAGATTATCTGCTTTAATAAATTAAATGTAGGAAACCAAAGAAGTTGAGAAACCGAATGTCATAACCGGCAGCTAAGTACACATGTATTGCCTCACTACTGGTCACATTTATTGCTTACTGGAAGTATACTGCTATTTTTTAAAATACAAGACAAGTCTTATCTTAGGGAACATATAATTATAGGATTATAAGAAGAGATATTTAGAATATTTTAGAATAAAGGAGGATCACAAAGAGATCTTCAAAGACGTCCTAACTATGGAACTTGAAAGCAATAAAACTTTATTTACATCTTCTGCAAAATTATGGTCTGTTCTACAATTCTGTGTGAGAAAATAATATTGCACAATAATCTTATGACACTAGGAAAGCAGTACCAACTCATATGAATATGTTTGAAAGTTTTCGTTTTTCATCTTCCCTTGGCTTTGCTAATAACAGTTGCTAAAAAGTTCTCCATTTTCTTGAAATATGTGTCTATTTTTATAAGGGCCAAGAATGAAATAAATTTATGTTGGAGGAAAATTATGTTGTTCTTTCTAGAAAATGTGTATTTTATGTGTTCTATAATCAGGGCTGGGTTTCTCCAGTTCGGACCAGGTCACCTGAACCAGTGGTGACCCGCTAATGACATCACGGTCGATGTCGGTCTGTGGGTACCACCATTTTTTTGGTGCAATTTGTAGTGAATTTTCCCCTCTTCTCTTCTTCTGCTGCTTGAAAAAGGGTCCTCTAGCCTGCCCCCGGTTAATATTCACCTTTTTTTTTCTCCCAAAGCACATCTGATCAGCTCCTCATCTTTCAGCTGTGGCGAGGAGGGCGTTTGCCCAGGTCCGCCTGGTGCACCAGTTGCAGCCCTATATGGACCGGGAGTCACTGCTCACAGTCGCTCATGCCCTCATCACCTCGAGGTTCGATTACTGCAACGCTCTCTGCATGGGGCTACCTCTGAAAAGTGTTCGGAAACTTCAGATCGTGCAGAACGCTGCCGCGAGAGCCATCGTAGGGCTTCCTAGATTCGCCCACATTTCTGCAACACTCCGTGGCCTGCATTGGCTGCCGATCAGTTTCCGGTCACAATTCAAAGTGTTGGTTATGACCTTTAAAGCCCTGCATGGCATTGGACCAGAATACCTCTGGAACCACCTGCTACCGCACGAATCCCAGTGACTGATAAGGTTCCACAGAGTTGGCCTTCTCCGGGTCCCATCGACCAAGCAATGTTCTTTGGCGGGCCCCAGGGGAAGAGCCTTCTCTGTGGCAGCCCTGGCCATCTAGAATCAACTCCCCCTAGAGATTAGAACTGCCCCCACCCTCCTTGTCTTTCGTAATTTACTCAAGACCCATCTATACCGCCAGGCATGGGGGAGTTGAGACACCTTTCCCCCAGGCTTTTTTATATTTATGTTTGGGTATGTATATATTGTTCGCTTTTATAAATATGATAGGGTTTTATGTGCTTTTTAATATTAGATTTGTTTTCACTGGAATATTATTTTTATTATTGTTGTGAGCCGCCCCGAGTCTTCAGAGAGGGGCGGCATACAAATCTAATAAATTGAATTGAATTGAATTGTGTTTTAGAAACATAGAAACATAGAAGACTGACGGCAGAAAAAGACCTCATGGTCCATCTAGTCTGCCCTTATACTATTTCCTGTATTTTATCTTACAATGGATATATGTTTATCCCAGGCATGTTTAAATTCAGTTACTGTGGATTTACCAACCACGTCTGCTGGAAGTTTGTTCCAAGGATCTACTACTCTTTCAGTGAAATAATATTTTCTCATGTTGCTTTTGATCTCCCCCCCCACTAACTTCAGATTGTGTCCCCTTGTTCTTGTGTTCACTTTCCTATTAAAAACACTTCCCTCCTGAACCTTATTTAACCCTTTAACATATTTAAATGTTTCGATCATGTCCCCCCTTTTCCTTCTGTCCTCCAGACTATACAGATTGAGTTCATTAAGTCTTTCCTGATACGTTTTATGCTGAAGACCTTCCACCATTCTTGTAGCCCGTCTTTGGACCCGTTCAATTTTGTCAATATCTTTTTGAAGGTGAGGTCTCCAGAACTGAACACAGTATTCCAAATGTGGTCTCACCAGCGCTCTATATAAGGGGATCACAATCTCAAATCACAATTTTGGGCTGAATCCTGCTACTGACCATGCGCAGAAGCAAAATTGTGTGAGGAGAAGGTGTGAAGTGAACCAATGGTGAAGATAACCGACTCCTGTCTATAACATATCAGACGAAGAGGGACAAGAACAACTTCATCATTGCAAAGTTATGTCTGCACATGAACAAAGGTTTTGCCATGTTTTCCCATTGTAGCAGAGATTTCACACATCACTCAGATTTCAAGAGCAACTTGTCAGGTCACACAAAGAATAGTTCAGTGGGGAACTTGGAGATGGTTGACTTCTCAGAAACTACATAAATTCTCTTCAAATATTTATCTGATCTCAGACTGCTGTTATAAAAGCAAAACCTAAGTATACAAAACTCAGACTTCATTCCATGCAAAATTATTCCTAAGAATATTATTTTCAGCTTTTTGGTCACTTCTTTATTATTCGTTACATACATGAATTTTTAGTACCTCCCTTCGCTGGAAGAGAAGAGTCTAAAATAAATGAAGTCTTCTTTTTAAAAAAACATTCCAAAATGATTAGTGAGACTGATGGATAGGATCTATTGTTTATTCTGTCTTGAAATTTAAATAGGCTCACATTCCACAAGTTACTAAGAGCTGCATGGTGTATATTTTTTGTCTTGAAAAGATGGAGAAACTTATATCCAAGTTAGCTTTAGCTTTTAGGGATGTACCAATACTTTCAAAATGCTAACAAATATTTCACTTTTTTAAAAAAATAAGCTACAAATAGTATAAACAGTATTTACAGGCTACAAACACTAAAAAACCTGTTCAGTTTTACAGAACAAGGTAACATTTTCAAATGTAAATGTATGTATATGCTATTCAGTGTAAACAGATTACTTCAGACTTTTTTTTTACTTATAACTTTTTTGTTTGTGGTTCTTTTAAAAGAAATGAATTTAGTCATTCAGTTTATTGGAGAAAATATACACTGCTCAAAAAAATAAAGGGAACAGTCAAATAATACATCCTAGATCTGAATGAATGAAATATTCTCATTGAATACTTTGTTCTGTACAATGTTGAATGTGCACAACAGCATGTGAAATTAATTGTCAATCAGTGTTGCTTCCTAAGTGGACAGTTTGATTTCATAGAAGTTTGATTTACTTGGGAGTTATATTGTGTTGTTTAAGTGTTCCCTTTATTTATTTATTTTTAGCAGTGTATATTTCCCTGATGTGGATGTAATCATCTTAGGAACATGTCCCCATAGCAGAATCATGGGTGGGGAAGTATTGGAAGTCACCAAGACCTGACAATAAGCAGGTCTAAAAGAAATGAATTATTAGTATTAGAAGTGGTGATTCAACTCCATTTCTGGAGTTTGAGATATTAGCTCTCATATTTAATTCCCTAAAATGTAAGATGACAAAGTTTTTAAAACAATATTTCTGGAGTATCTTTCATGACCAAATTTTGATTTATTTTTTTTCCCTTTTGAGCTCTGGGTATGTTTTTCCAATCACAGTAAATGAGGTTGAATGTGTATAATTTTAGAAGAGCTGTGCATGCGTGTGTGTACGTACACTTTATATAGTAGATAATCAGGGATGGGCTACTTCCCGGACAGGAGGGAAACGCAGTAGGGTAGCGAAAATGGAGCTCCGCCCCAGAGCATCCAATTTGCACTGAAAGATGTTGAAACAAAATGCATAAGCCACGCCCACAGTGTGGTATTGAAAATTTTGGTAACCCATCACTGCCTCCTCCCAAATGTTTTCAGCAATAGATGAATAAGCTAGTAACAATGTTTCTTCATGTTCAAACTACAAGATTTAAGGGTAGAGGAAGCAGAGTTTATATAATATCCTAATGCTGATACAAAGCAATTCTATTATTTTAATTTTAAATATAAAAAGCTGTGCAAAGGGAAAAAGGACTTTGAAGGAGCTGATTTCTTCCAATTAAATTGTTAGAACATATGGTAAGCTAGTATTGTTTTTAAATTTAAAAATAACTTTGAGCCTCATTTTAACAGCCTTCACATAACTAAATCATCAGAGCTCATTTATTCAAAATCACAATACCTAGTGAAACATATTTTTGCATATTTATGTAATGATTTTACCAATTAGTTAATGGATGCTGCTAATCTACTTCAAATGCACAAAATACTCTTAAAATTAATTGTAAATTGAGGCGTTTCCTAAATAACTACAGGATGGGGCTATTCAAATTTGTTTTGCATCGCTGAAGACTAAATAATGTTTGGTAGCAAAGATCAAGATGATTTTGTGGCTACAGTTTGCAGAGTTTTATAAAATGTGGAATTTTTATTTTGATTAGAAAAATGGCCATCTGTTACTCTCTGCCAAAAAGATATTTTTTTAAGGGTTTCTTTAAAATTCCACATTTATTAAAAGATTATTAAACAATTTAGAAATCAGAATAGTGTTTGTATAATGCTCAAATCAAGTTTTTTTTCTTATATGATCATGATGAAGTACTCATATTTTGCTTAGCTGTGCATGTTTTATTTCTAGAATTTATCTAATATTGAACTTTTATATGATGACTGAAACTGGGTTAAACATCCTTTGACAAAAACTTTTCCATTCATTCTGGTTCAAGATCCTTACTTTATAACAAAACTGTGTAATAAACTTTAGTTAAAACTGATTTACACGAATTATTTAAAATAATTATATAGCTTACATATGTTAAAAGGAAAAAAGGAAAAAAAGAGAAGAGAAGCAATAAATTTAAAAACAACGTCATTGATTTAAAAAATCAAGCACACACTTGCATAAACTAGAAATTCTATTAGAACTTTAAATTATAATTTCTTTAATTATTTTTAATATGGAATTTTTAAAACTGCCAAAGGTTCTTATCATATATTTTATAGAAACTGAAAATATATTACTACTGATACTTTATAATTTTCTTCCAATTTTAGAGATGCTTAAATTCAAGAGTTGAAACTCCTATGGCTTTGTCCTCCTAATTAAAAATACAAAGTTATTATTTAAGAAAGTGTGCATACTTTGCATAGCTGCAAAGAGAAATTAAATTAATACCCTTTCTTCCTCTCAAGAGGCTGCCAGAAATTTAAATGGAGTTAAAATAAATGCCTTTCCTTCCTACTGCTTTTTATAATAGAGCTCGGGACCACCTCCACATGGGCTATTTTATCTTCTCCCCTCCCCCACCCTTCAGATATTAACCTAGAGTTCTGGACATCATGCGTCCCAATCACTAAATGAGCGGAGAAATGTTTTATTACAGATCTCTGTGGCTGAGCTTAAAGGGGCTTTTAAGAGCTGTGTGGGTCTGCCATGCTTCTGCTGCAGATTGTTGATGCTGCCACAGAATGACAGAGCGATGTGCCTTGAATTCCAATGAAGATCAGCTTTGCTTTGAGGGGGTTTTCCTCTCACCCATAAACAGTGAGTACTTTGAGAAACTTTGTTGAACTTTTGTACTGTGCATTTCCTATTGCAGAAGGCCTTTCAGTTGAAAAGTCTTCGATAAGGAGCAATTGTGCCTCGGAAATTTGTGAAATATTAATGGCACGATAGCAAAGGCCTTTTGTTCTTAAATTTCGAACAAAGATTTCCAAACTAAGAATTGGGATTGTATAGGGAAGGATGTTACTACTTTATACTTATGCTATGCTAATGCAAACCATAGTTTCATGCGTGTTTGACAAATAAACAAACGAATGAATGAATGAATGAATGAATGAATGAATGAATGAATGAATGAATATGTTGGTAGAGAAATAGGTGTGGAGTATAAAAACTGGACGTAACACATGCATGATTGACCCCATGCAAGATTTCCAAACTAAAAATTGGGATTGTATAGGAAGGATGTTACTACTTCCTACTTATGTTATGCTAATACAAAGCATAATTTTATGCGTGTTTGACAAATAAATGAATGAATGAATATGTTGGTAGAGAAATAAGTGTGGAGTATAAAAACTGGACGAACACATGCATGATTTGACCACATGCAAGATTTCCAAACTAAGAATTGGGATTGTATAGGAAGGATGTTACTACTTCCTACTTATGTTATGCTAATACAAAGCATAATTTTATGTGTGTTTGACAAATAAATGAATGAATGAATATGTTGGTAGAGAAATAAGTGTGGAGCATAAAAACTGGACGAACACTTGCATGATTTGACCACATGCAAGATTTCCAAACTAAGAATTGGGATTGTATAGGAAGGATGTTACTACTTCCTACTTATGTTATGCTAATACAAACCATAATTTTATGCGTGTTTGACAAATAAACAAACAAACGAACGAACAAACGAACGAACGAACGAACGAATGAATGAATGAATGAATGAATATGTTGGTAGAGAAATAAGTGTGGAATATAAAAACTGGACAAACACATGCATGATTTGACCACATGCAAAATTTCCAAACTAAGAATTGGGATTGTATAGGAAAGGATGTTACTACTTCCTACTTATGTTATGCTAATACAAACCATAATTTTATGCGTGTTTGACAAACAAACAAATGAATGAATGAATAAATATGTTGGTATAGAAATAACTGTAGAGTATAAAAACTGGACAAACAGTTGCATAATTAACCATAGATCTTTCCCCCCCAAAATTACAGTTTAGCGATACGGTTTCTTTCAGCTGACAGCTTTGGTGGGTTTACAGGCAACTCGGTGGCCTAGAGAAGCATGCGTTTCCACATACTGTTTCATGGATTAAAACCTTACAACGTGTCCCCTCCATCTGCTGCTTTGGTCTGGTATTCGTGCAGGCACTGCCTTCTTAACAGTAATGCTCCAATCCCTACTGCTTAACAAGTGTGTATGAAACAGATTTTAAGGGATCCGACGCTGATTACCACAGTTAGCCCATTAACACTATGTATTTACAGTGGATTATTAAAAGGGAAGTAGGGGTTAAGTCACTAGGTCTTTTGTTTCCCCAGGGGTTAACCTGGAAGGCTGCCTGGCACACAGAGGAGGGCTGACAGGTAGAAGGATTTGTGTAAGCAGTGTGCATGAGAGCCAACAAGGAAAACTGAATGCTGTGGATTAGTTTTGGATTATGTTGTCAGAGTGAAGTCTGATGGACAAACTGCAGAGGAATAAAATGCAATCTGTTTGGGGAAAGGGACATTGTGCACAGCATTCATTTTTCACACACACACAAAAATGGCAAGACAAATCATTAATAATTTGTAAATCTGTGTCCATTAGCTTTTCCCTTTGTTATCTCATGAACGTGAGTTAGTCACTGTTCTATTTCATCCCTTTTTGGATAGCAGGAAGGGGCGAATACAAGTGCACTAGAGTGCCTTCCGTCCCCTGTCCTATTGCTCTCCTATATCTCCTATACCTTTCTTCTATTCCTATATCTCTTCTTCTGTTCTTTCATTGATATGTTCTATTACTATACACTATTAGAATTTGTTGTCATCTATCCATCCCAATCATGTATAGTAAACATATATATACAGTAATACCCCGGTTATTGCGTCCCCGACCATTGCGAACAGGGTAATTTGCGATTTTTCAACCCGGAAGTCAAAACACCATCTGCGCATGTGTGCCCTTTTTTTCTATGGGCACGCATGCGTAGATGGCGCCCGGCAGATCAGCTGCTGGGCGGCTTCCCTGGGTCTTCCCCCTCTTGCTGGCGGGAGGGCGAGCAGCGGGCATCAGCAAGGAGTTTCCCCACCGCCCACGCAAACTCCTCGCTGCCGCCCGCCCTTCGCCCGCCCACGCCGTTCATTCTCGCCGCTTTCGAGCTGAGTCCCGGAGCGAATTCGCTCCGGGACTCAGCTCGAAAGCGGCGACAGCCAGCGCGGAGAAGCCGTTCGCTGGCGCTGGCTGTCGGCGCTTTTGAGCTGAGTCCCGGAGCGAATTCGCTCCGGGACTCAGCTCGAAAGCGGCGACAGCCAGCACGGCGCGGCTGTTTTAAAATGTCGCCGCCGGCATGGGGGGCTTGCCAGCACCCCCCGGACCCCCAACCCGGGTTTGGGGGGCTGCTAGGAAGCCCCCCATGCCGGCGGCGACATTTTAAAACAGCCGCGCCGCCCCCAATCTTCGGCTCCTCGCTAGCGCTGCGGGAGTAAAAACACCATCTGCACATGCGCAGATGGTGTTTTTACTTCCGCAGCGCTACTTCGCGAAAACCCGCTCGTTGCGGGGGGTCCTGGAACGGAACCCTCGCAACGAGCGGGGGATCACTGTATATACATACATACATACATACATACATACATACATACACACGCACACACAAACACACAAACACATACATAAATACATTTCCTTCCTTGTTTCCTATTATGTTAACATTTGAAACTTGTGGATGCACAACAGAAAAAGTACTATATACGTTTTGCAATATTATGGCCAAGATGAGTAGGAGGTTTTCATAGCAAAATGTATACATAAACTACGCACCTACTTCTGTGAAAAGAGTTAAGACATGATTGAATGCTTATGTTAACTGGCAGAACTTGGAAATTAAATAGTTTGATATTTCATAGTTCACACTTGGGCAATATCTTCGGTAGATCAAACAAAATGAATCTTCTGGTTTCTAGCCTTGTGTCTTAACTACTAGACATATTTGCTTTTATATAAATTTATATAATTTCCATTGATTTATTATATATACATTTTAATATGTATATTATGTATACACATTTTAATATGTGTGTGTGTGTGTGTCCGTATTTGATATATTATGCATACCCAATATACAAAGGGCTTTTTTGAGTGCAAAAATGAGATAATGGTTTGTCTATCTTGGATGGTATCTAAAGGTGGGACATGTCTTTAAACAGGTATGAATTTAAAGATTGGCCTTTGATAGCATATGTTTTGCCAAAGCTATTATAAGATTGAATATAGCTCATGGACTGAAGTTAATTCCCCAGATCTATGCTGTAGGGTCTTGAAATCTGGCTCCTAACTAAATTTTACTTTTGCCAATTTTAATTTAAAATGTTGACGCTGTCCCGTGTTAATAACTGATAATTTTCCACCCTTGATGGCTGCTTTTTATACTCAGAGGATGCCATTTCAGCCAATATCAATGTTAAACTCTATAGAAAAATAATGTTTAAAACATCAATTGCTCCAGGCACTTTGCAATAGTTAATGGAAATTTCAAAAAAAAAAACAATAAGAGGAATATTAATAACTCAAAATGTACTACAGCACTGATGACTGACTAAATGCTCAGAAAGAGGAAGGAAAAATAATTTATTATCCTGGCAGCCTGTAGTAAGCATAAAAAAAATCAAATTAAGCTTTTATTCCTGCTCTTCAATGGAATGATTTTTTAATGAATTGTTTCAAACATTTAAGAAGTTCTAAATAGTTCCTAAATATTTTTCCCTTATTGATATAAAATATATTAAGCAATGAATGATGCAAGTTTTTCTCTACCCCAAAGTCCATTATTCTTTTAAGGGAAACATCTGAAATCCCAAAAATTATAGGAAATTAAAAAAAACAATTAGAAATGCTATTGTAATATTTGAAACAGAATCGTGCATTGTAAGAAATATAACTATTCAAAAGATAAATTTCATCGTTTTCAGTGTCAGTTATTGGCAAATAAAAAATCCATAGATCTTAGGAAGAATTACTTCTAAATAAATATTTTATAGACAAAATGCTGTTTCCCACTTTATAAGCAAATAAACATTGGAGTAAATATATGAGTGGCAAAAATCGTATTTCTTTCTTCAGGTAGATTTTCACAAAACCACACCAGCGTAGCCTAGTATGTTAATACGCAAGCATTGTTTGGTTTTGTGGGTAAAAAGGAAAGGAGCTTTCCAACTAACTTCCAAAAGTTTAATAAGATACATTTCCATAAAAGCTTGACCGTGAAATAGCCCAGCAAGAAGGTAAAACTCTTACTTGAATACCAGGTGAAAAAAAGGTCAATGAAAAAAACGAGGCGGAATTCTAAAATAAATAAATCCTTGAGAGGCACAGAAAATAAATTGACTGCCGGGTGACAACTTTATTTTAACATGCATTATCTGCAGTATTCTTTGTTCCCAAGTTCAAACCCATCCTGCACAAGTACAAATATACATTTCTTGTTAGTGCAACTGTCCTCCAGCGGTAGAAGAAGAGAAATGGAGATGCGTTTTTAAAAGTGTGCCAAGGAATTTTGACACTGTCAGAAATATACACGCTTCTGCCTTAAAATCTAGGAAGATTCTTGAATCCCTAGGACCTAAAGCTCCATAAATAGCCATCATGTTCTGTCCTTCAGGAAAAGCAGCATTATTTTAAGTACATAGAAATGATAAGAAAGAGTAAATAAAGGTAATGTAAAACATGCTATGAGAAAAAGAAATATACTGTAGTTAAACAGACTTTACAGCAAGATTGTTTACTATATATACTTCTCTATAACTTTCTGCCCCTGAAAACCATCATTGTTTCCATTGTTTTAAATATATTAGATTTGTCATTGTACATTGTTTTTATTATTGCTGTGAGCCACCACGAGTCTGCGGAGAGGGGCGGCATACAAATCTAATAAATAATAATAATAATAATAATAATAATAATAATAATAATAATAATAATAGTTTGTTTTCAATTCTGCCTTTTTTCCTTCTTCAGATCTGTCACCTGTTTCTTTTGAGAGATCTTCTGAATTTCCTCCAAATACCTCTTACAAACTTTTTCTTTTCATAACTCATCCATTTCTCTGGAGACCTCACCTACAAAAAGATATTGACAAAATTGAACGGGTCCAAAGACGGGCTACAAGAATGGTGAAAGGTCTTAAGCATAAAACTTATCAGGAAAGACTTAATAGACTCAATCTGTATAGTCTGGAGGACAGAAGGAAAAGGGGGGACATGATCGAAACATTTAAATATATTAAAGGGTTAAATAAGGTCCAGGAGGGAAGTGTTTTTAATAGGAAAGTGAACACAAGAACAAGGGGACACAATCTGAACTTAGTTGGGGGAAAGATCAAAAGCAACATGAGAAAATATTATTTTACGGAAAGAGTAGTAGATCCTTGGAACAAACTTCCAGCAGATGTGGTAGATAAATCCACAGTAACTGAATTTAAACATGCCTGGGATAAACATATATCCATCCTAAGATAAAATACAGAAAATAGTATAAAGGCAGACTAGATGGACCATGAGGTCTTTTTCTGCCGTCAGACTTCTATGTTTCTATGTTTCTCTTTTTATATTTGTTTGTTATTGAGTCGTTCAATCATTCAATCAGGGGTCCTCAAAGTTGGCAACTTTAAGATTGTGGGCTTCAATGCCAAACGAGTGTACGGAGAGGGGCAGCATACAAATCTAATTAATAATAATAATAATAATAACAACAACAACAACAACAACAACAATAACAATAACAATAACAATAACAATAACAATAACAATAACAATAACAATAACAATAACAATAACAATAACAATAACAATAACAATAACAATAACAATAACAATAACAATAACAATA
The DNA here is from genome assembly GCF_031021105.1 of Erythrolamprus reginae. NCBI lineage: Eukaryota > Metazoa > Chordata > Lepidosauria > Squamata > Dipsadidae > Erythrolamprus > Erythrolamprus reginae. The sequence continues at coordinate 75,072,279 of NC_091956.1, read as the reverse complement.
ACAATAACAATAACAATAACAATAACAATAACAATAACAATAACAATAACAATAACAATAACAATAACAATAGATGATAATAATAATAATAATAGCTGGCTGGAAAATTCTGGGAGTTGAAGTCCATAAGTCTTAAAGTTGCCAAGTTTGAAGACCTCTTCTCTATATGATCAAACTGCCTCAACATTCCTATTTCCTATTGGCTGGTCACTTTTGTAGTCCTTCATTCACATTCATCCATTGCCTGTTCATTCTTGACTCTTATTTCTTCAGGTTTTAGGGCAAACATTTGTTAAGTACCCTATTCTGTGCATTTCAGTGAATTTTTATGTTTGTATCCAACATTCACTTCCAAATAATAAAATGATCATCAGCACATTCTTCTACATTGCTATTTTAGCTCTCAACAAACTGCATACTGCCTATTTTTTTTAAACCAATATTCATATCTATTAAATTTTTATCTATCCATGTTATCATCTTTCTTAAACATGCACAAACATGTTTGAAACAAAAATATGTTCTGGCTGAAGTAGTAGACAGTTTATCCGATCTAAACTGTACACACAAGACTGTTATCTCTTCCCCAGGGAATAGAGTCAGTCTATGGTATTTCATTTGCAAACAGCATCTGATATTAAATTGCTGACATTCGCTCCTAAAGAACTCAAGGTTTCCATTAGTATAAAGCTTCATGGTTGTGCTGCTTCATTTTTAAAAACATATGAGGACCACAATTTAGAGACCACGAGTCATTCATCCAGAAGAATAAAATAAACATTACGATTATTAATTCTGTTGCTCAGTGTTCTGTCGGGCTCTCTGGTAGACTCCTCCCAAAAATTCACAGGTACAAATTTCAGACACACACACACGTTTGAAAATTCAAAACAATGTTCTTTATAATGAAAATTCACTTAACCTAAGCCCTCTTTTTGTATAGCAAAGAGCACTGGTCTCCAAACAAACTGGTAATTTGTACAAGTCCCTTATCAGTTCTGTGATACTTAGCTTGCAGCTGTGAGGCAATTCACAGTCCTTCTTCTTTCACAAAGAGAAACACACTTTGCTCTGGTTTAGTTTCAAAACGGGGAAAAATCAGCACACAAAAGGTCAAAGTCAGTAAAGCAGTCATGAAACACAATGATCAGATAATCCTCCACAATGGCCAAACCCACAGGCTGCTATTTATAGCAGCCTCACTAATTACCACAGCCCCACCCAACCACAGGTGGCCTCATTTTCTTTGATAATAATCTCTCAGTTGTTGTTGCCTATGCATCGTTCTCCGCATGCATGGCTGTATCATTAACTCTTGTTCTGAATCCAAGGAGGAGCTAGATAATTGATCTCCTTCTGAGCTGTCTGCCACACTCTCCTCCTCCCTGTCACTCATGTCTTCTTGGTCAGAGGAGCCTTCATCAGCAGATTCCACTGAGGGCAAAACAGGCCTGCAGCATGTGAATGTCTCCCCCACATCCACAGTCCTTGGGGCAGGACCTGGGCCAGAGCTAACCACAACATTCAGTATCCAGAACCATGATTTTACTAAATTATGTGACTCAAGTAGGAATATTCATTAAATTTCCTTTTTCAGAAATGCGTGATATATAAGAAAGTATAATAAAGTATGTTTGTGTCCCCTTCTTTTTGGCCATCAGTAATTTCAATTTCCCCTCCAATATACCTTTCCAATATTTTTTTAATATAATGGAGGTTAAGCAGTAATTCAAAGATGTGACCTAAGCAATAAATTATCTGTTGATCCCATTGCTTCAACGAAAAGAAGTGTGCAACATCAATCCATTTGAACATCTGGCTTATGAGGAAATGACTTAATGCATGATTTATACCAAATGTTTTGGTAGCTCAAAAAAAAAAATCTCCAACCAACAAGCATTTGTGGTTGATTTATTGTAAACCAACATAATCTTAAACAGTTTGGGATTCAGATATATAAAAAACGGTCTTCCTGGATTGGATTTCATAGAATAATTGGTGGGAATGAAATATAACTGGAGGAAGAAATTAGACCCCTTCTCTTTGATTGCTCAGGTTCCTATCCAACCTTAATAAGCAAGAAAGACAGAATAGTGCATCACTAACTAATTAACATGTCATTTGTCACTAAGCACTTTTGAAGATGAGAAAATTACACTGAAAATCTAAGACATATAAACCCCAAAGGATCCTGTTTTTGCCTTCACAGGGTTAGCTGCCAGCTTTTTTTGCAGAAGATGTTTAGCATATATGCATAATTTGATTGCTTTACTCTGCTCAAGTAGCAACTTCAAGTACAGTGATACCTCGTCTTACAAACCCCTCATCATACAAACTTTTCGAGATACAAACCCGGGGTTTAAGGGGTTTTTTGCCTCTTCTTCCAAACTATTTTCACCTTACAAACCCAAGCTGCCGCCACTGGGAAACCCCACCTCTGGACTTCCGTTGCCAGCGAAGCACCCATTTTTGCACTGCTGGGATTCCCCTGCAGCATCACAAAAACACGGAGGTCCAGAGGTGGGGTTTCCCATGGAGGGGAGCCTCAGGGAAATCCCAGCAGCGCAAAAACGGGTGCTTTGGCTGGTAAAAGGGGTGAGTTTTGGGCTTGCACGCATTAATCGCTTTTCCATTGATTCCTATGGGAAACATTGTTTCGTCTTACAAACCTTTCACCTTACAAACGTTGTCCCGGAACCAATTAAGTTCGTAAGACGAGGTATCACTGTATACGGAATCAAAAGGGCTATCAAATAAGTTCTGTCACTGCTGTGTTGAAATGAGACGTGCAATGCTTTTCCAGTTAAAATGTTACTTTGTATTATTTTAATCCCAAACTATCCAACATGTCTGGAAGATTGGTCATGAAGATAATCACACTGTATAACAAAAATCCAAAGTATCTGTTTGTTTTGAGTTTGCATTTAATTGGAGAATAAGTCCTTAATACTGAAAAACCAATATTTTTCAACATTTTTCTTAACTTCCACTTGCCCAAGTATTTATGTGAGATTTTCACTCCAATTCATGGCACATTCCCATATAAAGTTTGGAGGTGGGGTTTCCCAGCAAGGGGAGCCTCAGAGAAATCGCAGCATCACAAAAACACAGAAGTCCAGAGGTGGGGTTTTGAGGACTTCTATGACTGCAAAACCCCATCTCCGGACTTCCGTTGCCAGTGAAGCACCCATTTTTGCGCTGCTGGGATTCCCCTGCTGGGATCCCCTGCAGCATCACAAAAACACGGAAGTCCGGAGGTGGGGTTTCCCATGGAAGGGAGCCTCAGGGGAATCCCAGCAGTGCAAAAACGGGCGCTTCGGCTGGCAAAAAGGGTGAGTTTTGGGCTTGCACGCATTAATCGCTTTTCCATTGATTCCTATGGGAAACATTGTTTCGTCTTACAAACTTTTCACCTTATAAACCTCGTCCCGGAACCAGTTAAGTTTGTAAAATGAGGTATCACTGTAATTGATGAATATAGTGGCATAGAAAAATTCTTCTCTAATCCTGAAGGAAGATGCAGCAGCTCCATAACTTTTAGCATCGCCACACAACATTCCAAAATTAACAAAATAAAAGGAGATCAATATTAAGCATTTGAGGTTTTAGGATTGTGGGAGCTTACCTAAAGTTGACCTTATTTTGGACCTGCAATTCTGTACTTCAACGAAGAATGTACATCTTACAAGTAGTCTCCCACTTAATACTTCAACTAATAAAAATATACAAAATCTACTCTGATGGATTTCCTGAAGACAGAATCTGATCTATGAATTTTGCTCTAGCCACTTAAATATGTATTTTTTGCACATATAAAAAAAAACCCATCAAACCTGAAATAGGATGTAACTGTACAGTACCTATATATTATTTAGTTATCTCAATAATGCTTTTATTTGATGAGTGAGAGACAGCATCTATAATGAAGGGACACAATTCCGTTAACAAGGATCATTAGACTGGACAAATGCCTTTCTCCCTTGTGTTGTCTAGATAAGGGAAGCCTATCTAATAGTTGAATTCCAAAAGTCACACAGCATAGCATTACAGACTCCCTGAGTGTTACTTGAGAGTTCATGCCCTGTTTCATCAAATACCCCCATGACATTTGCCTAGGAAGGGGTGTGCTAATTATAGGGATTTAGCAGACAGTGTCAAAAAATTTAGCAGACATTTCATCACAAAAAAAAATCCTCAGGAACTTTTTTTTCCTTCTACAATTGCTTGCTTCTCTGTGTAAACAAATTAAAGAGCTTTTCCTACCCATTCCACATTATTAGCACGAACTTTACTTGTGGTGGGCATGGGATTCAATAAGGCTTTTAAAATAATCAAATTCTTTGCATTGAGAGAGTTAGCAAGCAATTCCTTGATTGAAAAATAGAGTATGTCGCATCATCTTTGCAGTTTAAATTATCATTTCTGTTTTGTCAATACACCTCCACATTTTCTGTTGCTAGGTTAGACAGTTGTTAAGTGAGTTTTGCCCATTTTATTACCTTTTTGCCACAGTTGTTAAGCAAATCACCACAATTGTTAAATTAGTAACATACTTGTTGTTCTGTCGGGCTCTCTGGCAGACTCATCCTGAAAATTCACAGGTACAAATTTCAGACACACACACACGTTTGAAAATTCAAAACAATGTTCTTTATAATGAAAATTCACTTAAACCAAACCCTCTTTTGGTATAGCAAAGAGCACTCGTCTCCAAACAAACTGGTAATTTGTACAAGTCCCTTATCAGTTCTGTGATACTTAGCTTGCAGCTGTGAGGCAATTCACAGTCCTTCTTCTTTCACAAAGTGAAACACACTTTGCTCTGGTTTAGTTTCAAAGCGGGGAAAAATCAGCACACAAAAGGTCAAAGTCAGTAAAGCAGTCACGAAACACATCAATCAGATAATCCTCCACAATGGTCAAACCCACAAGCTGCTCTTTATAGCAGCCTCACTAATTATCACAGCCCCACCCAACCACAGGTGGCCTCATTTTCTTTGATAATAATCTCTCAGTTGTTGCTGCTATGCATCGCCTTCTGCATGCGTGGCTATATCATTAACTCTTGTTCTGAATCCAAGGAGGAGCTAGATAATTGATGTCCTTCTGAGCTGTCTGCCACACTCTCCTCCTCCCTGTCACTCATGTCTTCTTGGTCAGAGGAGTCTTCATCAGCAGATTCCACCGAGGGCAAAACAGGCCTGCAGCATGTGTATGTCTCCCCCACATCCACAGTCCTTGGGGCAGGAGCTGGGCCAGAGCTAACCACAACACTTGTTAAGTGAATCTGGCTTCCCCATTAACTTTAGTTATCAGATGATTGCAAAAAGTGACTTTATGATCATATGACCATAGGGATGCTATAAGGATCATAAGTGTGAAAAACAATCATAAGTCACTTTTTTCAGTGCTATTGTATCTTCAAACAGACACTAAAAACTGTTGTAAGTTGAGAATGTTTGTATTTTTGCAAATTAAGAGTAAAGAAAGTCTGCTCTATGTGTGATTTCTACACAACTACCCAATCAGAGGTTGGTTCCTCTCAGTTCAGACCGGTTCCTTAGAACAATTATAGGGAATTGTCCCTCCACTCATTGAATTGGGAGCAATTGCCGGCTGACCACGCCCCCAAACTGGCTCTCTCATCTTGTTTTCTGCTTCTGTGCATGTGCAAAAGCTGTTTTATTGTTTCTGAGCATGTGCAGAAGCCAGGTTTTCAGCACTGTGCATATGACCTCATACAAAGCGTCCATGCCCACGCAGCACGGGAGGAAGCAAACCAGCAGCGAGATAAGTTAGAACCCATCCCCATACCAAACTGTTCTTAATATAAGAGGGAAATAGATTAGACAGTAAATCTCAATCACACAAATAGAAACATAGAAGTCTGACGGCAAAAAAAGACCTCATGGTCCATCTAGTCTGCCCTTATACTATTTTCTGTATTTTATCTTACAATGGATATATGTTTATCCCAGGCATGTTTAAATTCAGTTACTGTGGATTTATCTACCACGTCTGCTGGACGTTTGTTCCAAGGATCTACTACTCTTTCCGTAAAATAATATTTTCTCATGTTGCTTTTGATCTTTCCCCCAACTAACTTCAGATTGTGTCCCCTTGTTCTTGTGTTCACTTTCCTACTAAAAACACTTCCCTCCTGGACCTTATTTAACCCTTTAACATATTTAAATGTTTCGATCATGTCCTCCCTTTTCCTTCTGTCCTCCAGACTATACAGATTGAGTTCATTGTCTTTCCTGATACGTTTTATGCTTAAGACCTTCCACCATTCTTGTAGCCCGTCTTTGGACCCGTTCAATTTTGTCAATATCTTTTTGTAGGTGAGGTCTCCAGAACTGAACACAGTATTCCAAATGTGGTCTCACCAGCATTCTATATAGCGGGATCATAATCTCCCTCTTCCTGCTTGTTATATTTGCTTATTTGCTTTTTATTAGATTATGATTGTTTAAAATAAGTCTTTATTTACCTACTGTCTAAAAGAATAAAAATTTAAAACAGCTATTGGAAAATTTTCAGTTGTACCACTTCAAAGAGATTCTTTTATCTCTAGACTCTCTCTAGCCAGTAACTTTCTTAGTTACTCACATCAAATCTGATTCCTTGTTGTCTGAGGTTGCAGTTGCTACTAATCTAATTTGCTGGGGTGTGTGTTTTTTTCCACAACCTTGTTTCTGAGCAGATTCTCAGTAATTTTCTGCATACACTGTAAATGCATGTATAAAAATGCAGACAACAGTGTACAACTAAGATCAATTTTATTTTCATTAGTCTCAGAGGTATTACCCTCCTGGTATTGTTTTTATTTTTTAACAAAATGATGTGTAATCTTGTAAATTGCCATAATTCATTTTGTCAGTGAAAAATCTCAACTACTTTTAAAAGAAGCAGGGAATGTGAAAATAAACTGAGTTCCAAAGAGAGGGCTGGATATTTTCAACCACCTCTTCCTTGCAGTTCTACTCGTACTAAAAGCTCTCCCAGGGGATTAGAAATTTTTCAAAGAGGAATCTTTTGAGATGTGATGGACTGTTTTGAAACAGAAAGGGAGAAGAAAAGTAAATGATGACCTTATAATTTCAATCAACACGTCAACGGGCAATGGCTTATTTTAACAGTTTATTTTAATTTTAATCTTAAATGGTCATAGAAGAATGACTTCAGTTCATATCCAGCATTAATAATAATAATAATAATAATAATAATAATAATAATAATAATAATAATAATTTATTAGATTTGTATGCCACCCCTCTCCGAAGACTCCAAATATCTCAACTCCCCCATGCCTGGCGGTATAAGTGAGTCTTGAGTAGTTTACGAAAGACAGGGAGGGTGGGGGCAGTTCTAATCTCCGGGGGGAGTTGGTTCCAGAGGGCCGGGGCCACAAAAAAGAAGGCTCTTCCCCTGGGGCCCGCCAAACAACATTGTTTAGTCGACGGGACCCGGAGAAGGCCAACTCTGTGGGACCTTATCGGTCGCTGGGATTCGTGCAGTAGCAGGCGGTTCTGGAGGTAATCTGGTCCAATGCCATGTAGCATTCCAGGTTCAAGCTAAATAATTACTGTATGTGTAATTGGAATGGAAGGACAGTTGCCTGGAATTCACTAAAGAGAGCCATTCAATTCACCTCATCTCAGGTCTGTTTCGAGTAGACCATACAAAGTGTTACTCTAGACCCCTGGCTCCCAATGTGGGGCCCAAATCCCACAGGAGGGGGGCAGTTTCTTTTTTATAGGAGGCAATTGAAACCTTGTTTAAACCTAATTAATGGTCTTTTATTTTTATTTTTTTATTTTTTATTTATTCTTTGTCCAATATACAATACATATGAAAGAGAATAGACATTAAGTAATATATATAAAGATAGAAAGTAAGAAAGAAGAGAAGTAGAAGGAAAGGAGAGAAAATATATGATATATGAGATAAGGAAAGACAATTGTACAGGGGACGATAGGCACATCAGTGCACTTATGTACGCCCCTTACTGGCCTCTTAGGAACCTGGAGAGGTCAATCGTGGAGAGTAGTAGGGAGAAATGTTGGGGGCTGGGGGCTGACACCACTGAGTCCGGCAATGAGTTCCACGCTTCGACAACTCGATTGTTAAAGTCATATTTTTTACAGTCAAGTTTGGAGCGGTTAATATTAAGTTTGAATCTGTTGCATGCTCTTGTGTTGTTGCTGTTGAAGCTGAAGTAGTCGTTGACCGGAAGGACGTTGCAGCATATAATCTTGTGGGCAATACTTAAATCGTGTTTTAGGCACCGTAGTTCTAAGCTTTCAAGATCCAGGATAGTTAGTCTATTTTCGTAGGATATTCTGTTTCGAGTGGAGGAGTGAAGGGCTCTTCTGGTGAAATGTCTTTGGACGTTTTCGAGAGTATTGATGTCTGAGATGTGGCGTGGGTTCCAGACAGATGAGCTGTATTCGAGAATGGGTCTGGCATAGGTTTTGTAGGCTCTAGTCAGTACTGAGAGATTGCCAGAGCAGAAGCTACGTAGGATCAGGTTAACAACTCTGGAAGCCTTTTTGGCGATATTGTTGCAATGGGCTTTAGCACTTAGGTCATTCGATATTAGTATTCCAAGGTCTTTTACTGACTGCGGGTTGGCTGCGAGAATTTGTTTATTCAGTTTTAGGCTTCCTCCATTTGAGTAGTTCACTTTTTGAATAATTATATGTCATGGGGGGGGGAGTGCTCAGGAATTTAGAGACGCTTAGGTGGGGCATGGCTAAAAAAAGGTTGGGAACCACTGTTCTAGACTCATGATGGTGAACCTGTGGCATGCAGAACCCTTTGTGCAAGCATGGGAGCCATCACCCCCAGCTCAGTTGCAGTGCGGGCAGTCTGTTAGCAGTCCGCTGATGATGCAATTTAGGGGTGATGATTCCTGTGCCATCTTTCCCTGTCCATGTGTGCCACCATCTTTTTTCGGCTTCAAATGTCCTTCTGCACATGCGCAGGTGTGGAATCCATGCTTTTTTTCATGGTTTGGATGTATTTTGGCTTGAAATTTCCTTCTGTGCAGGCACCAAAGTAGAATCACGCAGTGGGATGCTATGCACACTGGTAGGAAAAGGTAAGTGGAACCCACCCCTGGTAGACACGCATGCATGGGGGTGGGGCAAATGTGAGGGCGGGTCACATGCGCATGTGGGGTATCACACGGGGAAACTTGTGCAAATGCATGGGGCGGGACCCAGGGGAAGAGCCTTCTCTGTGGCGGCCCCAACCCTCTGGAACAAGCTCCCCACGGAAATTAGAACTGCCCCCACCCTCCTTGCCTTTCGTAAACTCCTTAAAACTCACCTCTGCCGTCAGTCATGGGGGAATTGAGACATCTCCCCCGGGGCCTATACAGTTTATACATGGTATGTTTGTGTGTATGTTTGCTATTTAATAAGGGGTTTTTAGTGATTCTTAAACTATTAGATTTGTTGTATATTGTTTTATTGTTATTGTGAGCCGCCCCGAGTCTGCGGAGAGGGGCGGCATACAAATCTAAATAATAATAATAATAATAATGATGATGATGGTGATAATAATGATAATAATAATGATAATAATAATGATAATAATGATAATAATGATAATAATGATAATAATGATAATAATGATAATAATGATAATAATGATAATAATGATAATAATGATAATAATGATAATAATGATAATAATGATAATAATGATAATAATGATAATAATGATAATAATGATAATAATGATAATAATGATAATAATGATAATAATGATAATAATGATAATAATGATAATAATGATAATAAATAATAATAATAATAATGCGGTGGTTGCATTATGGGTCTGTGAGCACACACTCTTTCAACACTCAGCGCAAGAAATGTTAGCCATCACTCCTCCAGACTTTTCCCCATATAGAAGAAATTTTGTGTTCTAAGTCTATAAAAACACTCATACATCCCAGACAAACCATACATAAAACAGAACGGCCCAGGGGAATCAATTTCCCCATGCCTGATGGCAGAAGTGGGTTTTAAGGAGTTTGCGAAAGGTAAGGACGGTGGGGGCAGTCCTGATCTCCAGGGGGAGTTGATTCCAGAGGGTCGGGGCCGCCACAGAGAAGGCTCTTCCCCTGGGTCCTGCCAGACAACATTGTTTCATCGACGGGACCCAGAGAAGGCCAATTCTGTGGGACCTAATCGGTCGCTGGGATTCATGCGGCAGAAGGCAGTCCCGGAGATATTCTGGTCCGATATTCCGGTTATATTATAATCCAGTATTTGTATCAGCTTTTTAAAATAATGTATTGTTTTCAATGTTTTATTAGATTTGGTATTCATAGTTTTTATAATTGTTTCACTGGTTGGTGTTGATTGGACCACAGGCTGTGTACTAATATACAGAAATGTATGGTACACAAATATGATTTTAAATCTCTTTAAAATCATATTCCAAATGAATGTGAGCTCCTTGATACACTCCAGACAAGAAGCTCCAACCATGAGGACTAACACTACTGTATCTTTATTGCACTAACTCTCTCTTATTTGTGAAGGCTGCTTTCTCACAGACATATACAGTGAAAGTGTTGCATGCCTCATTCCAACCTAGCAAATCATTTTTTTTTATGATACAAAAAATAGATGAGGGATTATCCGCTTTCCTACTTTCCAGCTCTATTATCATTATGTACACAAAAGGCTTAAAGCTGGAATAACCAAAATCCTCTCTCTTATGGATTGTTCATGCTAAGAACCACAATATGGTTAATAGTAGCTCTGGAAAGTTTCGTGCCATTTAATAGACATAGAGAAAAAAAAGCAATTACCAGTTGCTTACCTCTCTTCTTGTTTTGCCTTACTTTTTGCCAATTAATAATTTATTTTATTTTATTTATTTATTTTATTTATTCTTTGTCCAATATACAATACATATGAAAGAGAATAGACATTAAGTAATATATATATAATGATAGAAAGTAAGAAAGAAGAGTAGGAGGAAAGGAGAGAAAATGTATGATATATGAGATAAGGAAAGAAGATTGGAGAGGGGACGATAGGCACATCAGTGCACTTATGTACGCCCCTTACTGGCCTCTTAGTAACCTGGAGAGGTCAATCGTGGAGAGTCTTAGGGAGAAATGTTGGGGGCTGGGGGCTGACACCACTGAGTCTGGCAATGAGTTCCACGCTTCGACAACTCGATTGTTAAAGTCATATTTTTTACAGTCAAGTTTGGAGCGGTTGATGTTAAGTTTGAATCTGTTGCGTGCTCTTGTGTTGTTGCTGTTGAAGCTGAAGTAGTCGTTGACCGGAAGGACGTTGCAGCATATGATCTTGTGGGCAATACTTAAATCGTGTTTTAGGTGTCGCAGTTTACTGACCCCTCGCATCCTGGACACAAACTGTTTCAACTCCTAACCTCAAATCGTCACTACAGAGCACTGCACACCAAGACAACTAGACACAAGAACAATTTTTCCCCAAACACCATCACTCTATTAAACAAATAATTCCCCCAACATTGTCAAACTTTTTACTAAATCTGCACTTCTATTTCTACTAGTTTTTCCTCATCATTCCTATCACTTTCCTCCCACTTAGGACTGTATGACTGTAACTTGTTGCTTGTATCCTAAGATTTTTATTAATATTTATTGTTTCTTCATTGCTTATTTGACCCCTATGACAATCATTAAGTGTTGTACCACATGATTCTTGACAAATCTATCTTTTTCTTTTATGTACACTGAGAGCATATGCACCAAGACAAATTCCTTGTGTGTCCAATCACACTTGGCCAATAAAATTCTATTCTGTTCTATTTATCTCTGAAGATTTAATTTATCTATTGACAAGAATTTGTTTTGTTTTTCTTCTTTTTTTAAAGTATAAGCTTACAACTGTTGCAGCTACACAAAGTCATGTATTTCACTTGGACAGCCATATGAACTGAACAAACAAATACATCCTATATAAGCCAAAAAAGCCAACGCAATCCTAAGCTGCATCAACAGGGCAATACACTCCAAGACCAGGGAAGTCTTCATACCACTCTACTACGCCCTGGTCAGACCACACCTGGAATACTGTGTTCAGTTCTGGTCACCACACTTCAAAAAAGACATTGGTCAAAGCAATGGAAACTGCAGTTTAATGTTTCCAAATGTAAAATAATGCACTCGGGGAAAAGGAATCCTCAATCTGAGTATTGCATTGGCAGTTCTGTGTTAGCAAAAACTTCAGAAGAGAAGGATTTAGGGGTAGTGATTTCTGACAGTCTCAAAATGGGTGAGCAGTGTGGTCGGGCGGCAGGAAAGGCAAGTAGGATGCTTGGCTGCATAGCTAGAGGTATAACAAGCAGGAAGAGGGAGATTGTGATCCCCTTATATAGAGTGCTGGTGAGACCACATTTGGAGTACCGTGTTCAGTTCTGGAGACCTCACCTACAAAAAGATATTGACAAAATTGAACGGGTCCAAAGACGGGCTACAAGAATGGTGGAAGGTCTGAAGTATAAAACGTATCAGGAAAGACTTAATGAACTCAATCTGTATAGTCTGGAGGACAGAAGGAAAAGGGGGGACATGATCGAAACATTTAAATATGTTAAAGGGTTAAATAGGGTTCAGGAGGGAAGTGTTTTTAACAGGAAAGTGAACACAAGAACAAGGGGACACAATCTGAAGTTAGTTGGGGGAAAGATCAAAGGCAACATGAGAAAGTATTATTTTACTGAAAGAGTAGTAGATCCTTGGAACAAACTTCCAGCAGACGTGGTTGGTAAATCCACAGTAACCGAATTTAAACATGCCTGGGATAAACATATATCCATTGTAAGATAAAATACAGGAAATAGTAAAAGGGCAGACTAGATGGACCATGGGGTCTTTTTCTGCCGTCAGTCTTCTATGTTTCTATGTTTCTATTGAAACTCTGGAGAAGGTGCAGAAAAGAGCAACCAAAATGATCAGGGGTCTAGAAACCAAGACTTACGAAGAGAGACTGTGGGAACTGGGCATGGATAGCCTAGAGAAAAGGAGGGCCAGAGCGGACATGATAGCAGTCTAAAGTTATACGAGGGGTTGCCACAGAGAGGAGGGGATCACTTTATTCTTCAGGGCACCGGAGGGCCGGACGAGGAACAACGGCTGGAAGCTGACCAAGGAGAGATTCAACCTGGAAATAAGGAAGAACTTCCTGACGGTCAGAACGATCAACCAGTGGAACAACCTACCAGCGGATAATAATAATAATAATAATAATAATAATAATAATAATAATAATAATAATAATAATTTATTAGATTTGTATGCCGCCCCTCTCTGAAGACTCGGGGCAGCTCACAACACGATAAAAACAGTATTATACAGGCACAAATCTAATATTAAAAAAAATAAAAACCCTATCATGATTAAAAACCAAACAGCACATACATACCAAACATAAATTATAATAAGCCTGGGGGAAAGGTGTCTCAAATCCCCCATGCCTGGCGGTATAGGTGGGACTTAAGTAGTTTACGGAAGACAAGGAGGGTAGGAGCAGTTCTAATCTCCGGGGGGAGTTGATTCCAGAGGGCCGGGGCCACCACAGAGAAGGCTCTTCCCCTGGGGCCTGCCAGATGACATTGTTTAGTCAACGGGACTCGGAGAAGGCCAACTCTGTGGGACCTTATCGGCCGCTGGAATTCGTGCGGTAGCAGGCGGTTCCGGAGGTATTCTGGTCCAATGCCATGTAGGGCTTTAAAGCTCATGACCAACACTTTGAATTGTGACCGGAAACTGATCAGCAGCCAATGGAGTTCACAACAGGATGTTGTGAACTCCAATACTCTGGACATTTTTAAGAGGAAATTGGACTGCCATTTGGCTGGGATGCTATAGGGTTCCTGCTTAGGCGGGGGTTGGACTTGATGACCTGCATGGTCCCTTCCAACTCTAACAATAAATAAATAAATAAATAAATAAATAAATAAATAAATAAATAAATAAATAAATAAATAAATAAATAAATAAATAAATAAGTAAGTAAGTAAGTAAGTAAGTAAGTTAAGTAAATAAATAAGTAAGTAAGTAAGTAAAATAAATAAATAAATAAATAAAATTTGAATACATGCATTTCTCACGAGTTTGCAGTTATTTTATTTCTTTAATTTAAATGTTATTTTAGTAGCAAAAGTTGAATGTTCAATAATGGGCAGATTTCTTTGCCTTTGTTTCTGCCTATCATCAGTGTTCTGGAGAAACAATTGTTTGGTATATTTTATGGAGATCAATGTTGACAATATAATGTTTGCGCATGGTCTCAAGATAGCTGCAAAGGCAGAAATAATGCTTCATTGGAAAAATGACCTCATAGCATAAACCCACGTAGTGAACCTAGTCCTGAGATTTATGCTTTGAAAAAATCAAGTAACCCCGAATGTTTCATGCAAGTGTCTCCAAAGCTTGAATTTAACTGGATCGTATCATATCAACAGAGGGAGAAGAAACAGATGTATCTCCAAAGCTAGAAAAAAAATAAGATTACAAAGAAATTATGCGTGGTGTATATAGCATCTGATTTCAATATGATAACTCTTCTGCTCTTTTAAAGTGTATCTGGAGCGTGCCATTTGTTTTAATGCCTATGGATTACTTTATTATTATATTAAACATGACCCTTCTGTTCGTCTTGGCTTGAGAATGGTTTGCTTCTCTTCTCATATTATGAACAGCATGACCAAGTTGGATCACACAACTCATTTATACAGGTATTTGTTATTTCGAAGGAGTGGAGTGCTTCAGAAACAATTTCCTGTCTTTGAGTTCTGGGACCATTTTGTCTTTCTCACTCACTCGATCTCTGGTTTTTTTCCTTGCTGTAATTGCAATCTGCTCTAGTTCTTTAGAACTAAATCATAGTGCCAATATAGATGGATATACCTGACAGAAAAGAATTCATAAATAAAGTTTAAGGGATTGGCAAAATGTATTTGGAAGTACTTCCTTCCTATTATGAAGAACTCTCAAACTAGGATTAATCCCCAAATTAGGTTAACTTTAATATTAGGGTTAACCTAGGGCAAAAAACATGGTGAAATGAAATAACCACAACACATTGGAAGGAAATCACTTGAAATGTATGGTGTCCAATAGTATGCTAGTTTATTTTTAAAATATAATAATGTAAAACAGATATCAATTCTGACAGGTTGTCTTCACCGGCTAATGTCAGTATCATCAGTGTGGGATGAACTCTCTCAGTAGGGTACATTTTGCTCTGATTTTGCTCTGATAATCATCGAAATTCAAAAGTGTATAGCAAAGTATGAATGGAAGAAGAAGACAACAGTACAGTGGTACCTCTACTTACGAACTTAATTCGTTCCGTGACCAGGTTCTTAAGTAGAAAAGTTTGTAAGAAGAAGCAATTTTCCCATAGGAATCAATGTAAAAGCAAATAATGTGTGTGATTGGGGAAACCACAGGGAGAGTGGAGACCCTGTTTCCTTCCAGGAGATTCCTAGAGAGGCCCCAAAGAAGCTTCTCCTGCCCTGTTTCCTCCCAGGAGATTCCTAGAGAGGCCACACTGAGGCTTCTCCCTGCCTTTTCCAGTTACAGTTTCAGAGGCTCGGGTTTGTATGTGGAAAACGGTTCTTGAGAAGAGGCAAAAAAATCCTGAACACCGGGTTCTTATCTAGAAATGTTCGTAAGTAGAGGCGTTTGTAGGTAGAGGTACCACTGTATTTTCATTTGTTTCTTTCTTTCCATACACTAGATAGTGTACTAGATAGGACAAGCAAAGCCATAAAAACTACCAGGGCATGCAATGTCTATGTTTATATTGTGGAAAACCTGGGTCATTTTGCATGTGAGTGTCTTGCTAAGGATATTTAGTTATTTCATTTCATTTTATTTTATTGGATTTGTATGCCGCCCCTCTCCGTAGACTCGGGGCGGCTAACAACAGTTAACTGTCACATCTGAAGACAAAGACAGCACATGGCAAGCAAATGCTCTAAGCTATCAAACATCTGTGTGGCCCAATCTCCAAAGGAGGATGGGAAGCTCAGAAATTACATGGAAGACAAACATATTATACATTTCACTGGTATATTCAAATGCTGTATTTGCAGTTGTGGCAAATACTGTAATTCTGAAAGGTTGTCTTAAGATATACTCCTGAAAATTCTAATTTATAAACTATCAGCTATCAATTCTTGAAACTTCTTTTCCCTAGCTCACTCATAAACTACAATTTGTCCTTTATTCTTCACCTTTTCAAAATACACACAAAGGATATCATTCTTGACTGGGAGGTCCCTTCTTTTATTAATGTTTTATATCTGTTTTCTTAGGTAAAATGTTTTATATGTGCCCAGTCTCATGAAACAAATTTCCAACAATTTGTTTATATGGATTATTTCTCCAAATATAGACACAAATATTTCTCCAAATAAAGACACAAAAGTCTCAGAAATACATCTCCAGGCTTGAATAGATTCTGGTGTCATTTGTAACTTCACAGGATCCTCCATTCTTAATCTTTTCTTTAAAAAACCCTTTTGATCCCTCACTTTACATTCAAGGTATTGATGGTCGGCTGTTATGTTTATAATCCATTTCTAAGCATAGTAAACCTGTCTTAAACATCGTCAACATTAATTGACAAGCCTGCCATTTATTTAGCTTCAGCTTTCATTTACATTGAAGAGGCACATCATTTATAACTATGTTTATGTTTATGTTTATTTAGATTTGTATGCCGCCCCTCTCCACAGTCTCTGATCTCCTGTCCTTTGGAATGGTTCTTGAGAAAATAGTGGGTGTACAATTACTAAGGTTATATTATGTGTATGATTTACTATTATCGGAAACTTCAGATCATGCAGAACGCGGCCGCGATAGCCATCGAGGGGCTTCCCAGATTCGCCCACGTTTCTACAACACTCCGTGGCCTGCATTAGCTGCCGATCAGTTTCTGGTCACAATTAAAAGTGTTGGTCATGACCTTTAAAGCCCTACATGGCATTGGACCAGAATACCTCCAGAACTGCCTGCTACAGCACGAATCCCAGCAACCAATAAGGTCCCACAGAGTTGGCCTTCTTCGGGTCCCGTCAACTAAACAATGTCATTTGGCGGGCCCCAGGGGAAGAGCCTTCTCTGAGGTGGCCCCGGCCCTCTGGAATCAACTCCCCCCGGAGATTAGAACTGCCCCCACCCTCCTTGTCTTTTGTAAACTACTCAAGAACCACCTATACCACCAGGCATGGGGGAGTTGAGACACCTTTCCCCCAGGCTCTTTATATTTTATGTTTGGTATGTATCTGCTGTTTGGTTTTTAAATATGATAGGGTTTTATATGCTTCTTTTTTAATATTAGATTTGTTTCGCTATAATATTGTTTTTTATTATTGTTGTGAGCCACCCCGAGTCTTCGGAGAGGGGTGGCATGCAAATGTAATAAATAATAATAATTATTATTATTATTATTATTATCGCCATACATTTAAATAATAATAATAATTTCCTTTGATATGTGTCATAGGGACTTCGGCAGGACCCTGGGGAAGAGCCTTCTCTGTGGTGGCCCCAGCCCTCTGGAACCAACTCACCCCAGAGATCAGAATTGCCCCCACCCTCCTTGCCTTTCGTAAACTTCTCAAAACCCACCTCTGCCATCAGGCCTGGGGGAATTGAAATATCTTCCCCAGGCCTATATAATTTATGTACGGTGTGTTGTGTGCATGTTTTTTAAATTATGGGTTTTTAACTTCGCATTATTAGATTTGTATTGTACATTGTTTCTATCACTGCTGTGAGCCGCCCCGAGTCTACGGAGAGGGGCGGCATACAAATTAAATAAATAAATAAATAAATTAAATAAATAAATAAATTCGGATTGGCATCAAGCCTCTCAGTGTTCATGGGGAAAAAATAATATCTTAGTTAATTTTAATTGTTTATTTGAAAAAATTGCCTATCAAATCTGAGACTCCACACTGAACAGGTTGGGACATTCTTTCAGCACTTCTATGGCTACAGCCTATATTTTAAGCTTAAAAACCACTCCCTTTGGTCTACTGGCATCTTTTTAAACTACTAATCTTTTCAGAAAAAATTCAAATTAATTGAGCTAAATCTGAATGTATTGTGTCTTGGTCTCCTCTTTTCTATTGGTCCTATGATGGACTCAACTTAAGTCATGGGCTTTTCCAGGTTTAATATAAATGTATTCATAATGTTGCTGCATCTCATACTCATCTCTTCAAGAAAAATGAGATTCTGAAATTTAAGAGGCCTTTCCCTATATCATCTAAATCCCCACATACCTCTTTGTGGTTCAGGTTGATACTTCTGGTTTTATATTAGGCAAAGTAATTTCACAATCTTCTCAATTGTTTGACAACAGTTCATTCATTGAGGTGGGGGGTTTTTTCAGTCATAGCTTCATGCCGTAAAAGATACTTTTCAACACTGGCAATCTCTTCTCAAAAGTGTTGTTGATCCTACCAAGATTCAAGATGATTTGGGATGGGGTGGGGTGGGGTGGGAGAGAATCCATTCCAATTCCAGCTGTAGAAGAAATGTAAATTCTTCTTATGCCTGAACCAAAAGAAATGGGAGAATTAAGAGTATTAAAAGGGGAAAATCTTGTCACTGTCAGTTATGAAACAGAAGTAGAAGGAGTAAAAATGTCTTTCAATCTAGCATAACTAGAGGAGGAAGGAAAAATAGCATCTCCAGATCAATAGGTGAAATAAAGGTAAATATTAAAAGGAAGTAGGATGCTTGGCTGCATAGCTAGAGGTATAACAAACAGGAAGAGGGAGATTATGATCCCCTTATATAGAGTGCTGGTGAGACCCCATTTGGAATACTGTGTTCAGTTCTGGAGACCTCACCTACAAAAATATATTGACAAAATGGAACGGGTCCAAAGATGGGCTACAAGAATGGTGGAAGGTCTTAAGCATAAAACGTATCAGGAAAGACTTAATGAACTCAATCTGTATAGTCTGGAGGACAGAGGGAAAAGGGGGGACATGATTGAAACATTTAAATATGTCAAAGGGTTAAATAAGGTTCAGGAAGGAAGTGTTTTTAATAGGAAAGTTAACACAAGAACAAGGAGACACAATCTGAAGTTAGTTGGGGGAAAGATCAAAAGCAACATGAGAAAATATTATTTTACTGAAAGAGTAGTAGATCCTTGGAACAAACTTCCAGCAGACGTGGTAGATAAATCCACAGTAACTGAATTTAAACATGCCTGGGATAAACATATATCCATCCTAAGATAAAATACAAAAAATAGTATAAAGGCAGACTAGATGGATCATGAGGTCTTTTTCTGCCGTCGGTCTTCTATGTTTCTATGTTTCTATGTAGTATAACTGTTGAAATTGGTGGCAGGGAGATTTTGAACCCCTTTCTCTCCCTATTGTATAAAGGAAGATCAAAGGACTCTTCAAGGCTGAAAAATAAGTTGTTATAAAGTTGTTGATTCCAAAAGAATAAAGGAGACTTAGGATTCAATCATAGAACTACTGGTAGTATTATTAGATGATGTTATCTTTCCAATTCACTGCAGTTTTTTAAAATTATTATTATTATTATTATTATTATTATTATTATTATTATTATTATTATTAATTAGATTTGTATGCCACCCCTCTCCGTAGTTAATCTAACCTTCCTGAGTCTATTCCAGAGATGTGGAGCACTGACAAATTGTAATTGCCATTCCTCAAATAAAACCTTTATAGTTAAAACATATAATCTTATTTGTTTATAGCAATTATTTTTCAGCTTCCATGAGCTGTTTTTCCTACAGCTCATGGAAGCTTTCTCTGTTTTTTATTCACATGATAGTTGTATTTGGTGGGTTAGGCTGAGTAATCAGTCCAAAATACCCTAGTGAACTTCACGCTTGAATAGGGACGTGACCATCGGTTTCCCACATTCAAGTATACCATATTAAATACTATATTATTATTATTATTCAGTAATGCACAGCAAACGAGATTTATATGCTGGATTGCATATCACAATATCACAAGTCGAACACTTCCCAAGCATCTTGGACTGTGTGATGTATTTTCATACGATGTGCACAGATCCAAGTACAGAACCAAGGCATTATAAAGTGGTATTAACACTTCGCATGATCTTGATCCTATCACTCTGTTAATGCAGCCTAGAACTGTGTTGGCTTTTGTATTACATTGGCTTCTGTATATTTATCAGTCCATTGAATCCAGTTGACATTCTATTCAATATATTTAAGTAGGATTGCAGTGCAAATATTTTAACACAATTGAATGAATTGTGCATTCAAAGCAGTTCTGTTTATCCTTTGTTTTTATCTCTTGAGTGTTCATTTGTGTTCGGTTGCAAGACTGACCATTAGGTAGATGCTGCCATCTAGAGAAAAACAGCAAGATATTTCTCACTTCACTTTGTAATTAATTTTTATTTTAACAAACATCACCAGAAATTAACACAGATAGTTGCGATTGGGGTGTGTGTGTCATTTTTTTCCCTTTGATATTTATTTAAAAAGGAAATAACTGCAAATTTTTCATACGTGATGTGTTCTTGAACTTTTTTATTACAAGATTTAGTTAGTTAGTTAGTTAGTTAGTTAGTTAGTTAGTTAGTTAGTTAGTTAGTTAGTTAGTTAGTCCAATGCAGAACAATACACAATGAAGGTTATAGAGGTTATACTCGAGTAAAATATATTAGAGAAAGAATAGAAGTGAAAATTTACGAATAGAATATATCAATTAGAGAATAGAAGGGTATTATGAGAGTAGTATAAGAAGAATAGAACAGAAAAATAGTAGATATGATATATAAGATAGAAGATATGATATATGAGATCAGAAAAGAAGAATGACTGAATGATATGTCTTCCACAGTAGAAATCTCTCCAAGGCAATCTTCTCTTCAGTGGCCTGCAGCTTTCTTGACTTCCACACTTCCATTAAATCCCAAATTTGTGAGCAAATTCCCTACATGATGTTCTGTCGGGCTGTCTGGTAGAATCCTCCCAAAACTTCACAGACACAAATTTCAGACACACACACGTTTGAAAATTCAAAACAATGTTCTTTATAATGAAAATTCACTTAAACTAAACCCTCTTTTGGTATAGCAAAGAGCACTGGTCTCCAAACAAACTGGTAATTTGTACAAGTCCCTTATCAGTTCTGTGATACTTAGCTTGCAGCTGTGAGGCAATTCACAGTCCTTCTTCTTTCACAAAGTGACACACACTTTGCTCTGGGTTAGTTTCAAAGCAGGGAAAAATCAGCACACAAAAAGTCAAACTCAGTAACACAGTCATGAAACACAACGATCAGATAATCCTCCACAATGGCCAAACCCACAGGCTGCTATTTATAGCAGCCTCACTAATTACCACAGCCCCACCCAACCACAGGTGGCCTCATTTTCTTTGATAATAATCTCTCAGTGGTTGTTGCCTATGCATCGCTCTCCACATGCCTGGCTGTATCATTAACTCTTGTTCTGAATCCAAGGAGGAGCTAGATAATTGATCTCCTTCTGAGCTGTCTGCCACACTCTCCTCCTCCCTGTCACTCATGTCTTCTTGGTCAGAGGAGCCTTCATCATCAGATTCCACCGGGGGCAAAACAGGCCTGCAGCATGTGGATGTCTCCCCCACATCCACAGTCCTTGGGGCAGGAGCTGGGCCAGAGCTAACCACAACACATGATATGGAAAAAAATGGGCATTCAGGCACACTACAATAGAAGGGAAGATGGGCAAGACAAAACAACACTGTACCCGGTCTAAAAATAATAACTTCCATTGAGAGAAATTCGGGGGGGGGGGGGGAATTCACAAGAACCATGAAATAACACCCCAAAATTAAAATCTCATTTTGAGAAATTACTATTATTATCACAAACTGCACAATCAATGAAAGGTTCAGTATCCGTTTCCTCCGTTCCCTGATTATCATAATTGCGCCTTCTACCACCATCCCTGTAGAGGCAAATAGTTTGAATATTTGTGGTTTGCAATTGGGTAGATTTTTCTTCATCATTTGGGAGCTTTTTGTCTCTTTTGGGGGAACAGGATGATGCAGTTTGGGGGAGTTTGTTTTGAGACTCAAAGAAGCATTTACTCTAATTCACAGGGTTTAAAAGAAGAAGTGCCAAAAGGAATTAGCGTTGTTTGCTGGGCTCATTGTTCAGCTGCCTCTCTTTTTTCCATAACACAAATGTGCTTTGTTTACTCCCCAGTTGGTTTGGAAAGAAAGGGCCTACTAAAATCAAACAGGCGGGGCTACCACAAAGAAAGCATGGAAAAATACCTGAGAGACAACAAAGAAAAGTGAGGATTTACCTTGTCTCAATCTATTATGCAGACGTACCGATAAATAAACAACCCACTCTGTTCAAAGGAAGAACACACATTCTAAACGGTAGAAAGAATCTACTTTCAGATAGCTATCTCCCAAACTCTGACTACCAGCAACAAATCCTGGAGCACAGCCAGAATGATTTGTTCTGAACGATTGAATTCTATGTAGTTTATCGTTCACTTCCTGTGTCAGCAAATAATTATAGGTCCATGCATCTTTATAAACATTCAGGATGTCAGCAAAGTCACCTGTGTCTTTAGAGATTAACAAATATAGGTTTTCAATGCCCTTAAAAGTTGCAACCTAGTGACTGTTCTGTTGAGCTCTCTGGTAGAATCTTCCCGAAAATTCACAGCTACAAATTTCAGACACACACACGTTTGAAAATTCAAAACAATGTTCTTTATACCGAAAATTCAAATAAACTAAGTCCTCTTTTTGTACAGCAAAGAGCACTTGTCTCCAAACAAACTGGTAATTAGTACAACTCCCTTATCAGTTCTGAGATACTTAGCTTGCAGCTGTGAGGCAATTCACAGTCCTTCTTCTTCCACAAAGTGAAACACACTTGGCTCTGGTTTAGTTTCAAAGCGGGGAAAAATCAGCACACAAAGGTCGAAGTCAGCAAGGCAGGCACGAAACACAACGATCAGATAATCCTCCACAATGGCCAAACCCACAGGCTGCTATTTATAGCAGCCTCACTAATTACCACAGCCCCACCCAACCACAGGTGGCCTCATTTTCTTTGATAATAATCTCTCAGTTGTTGCTGCCTATGCATCGCTCTCCTCATGGGTGGCTGTATCATTAACTCTTGTTCTGAATCCAAGGAGGAGCTAGATAATTGATCTCCTTCTGAGCTGTCTGCCACACTCTCCTCCTCCCTGTCACTCATGTCTTCTTGGTCAGAGGAGCCTTCATCAGCAGATTCCACCGGGAGCAAAACAGACCTGCGGCTTCTGGATGTCTCCCCCACATCCACAGTCCTTGGGGCAGGAGCTGGGCCAGAGCTAACCACAACAGTGACATGAAGAGGGAAACTGGAATTTGATATCAAGTACTTTAGCACTTTTCTTCTATACTATAAGTTGAATAAAATCTCCATTACCTTGGAAGTTACTCCTAAATTCAGCATGGACCCTTCCAACCCCAATAAAAGCATCCCTTCTGCAATCAATAATAGCTTCAGAACAGGTTGGATTTATTAAAATGTTTTATTTAAAACATTTCAATTCTTCTGCAACGCAAACAACATTTAGCAATTCATATTTATTATTGCTATTACAGGGGATGGAATAGGGTAGAAAGTCTACAACTCTTTCTCCACTTGCCCTGATCCTAACCACCAACACTCCACAGTCTGCATTGGTTGCCGATCATTTTCCGGTTACAATTCCAAGTGTTGGCTATGACCTATAAAGCCCTTCATGGCACCAGACCAGATTATCTCAGGGACCGCCTTCTGCCGCACGAATCCCAGCGGCCAGTTAGGTCCCACAGAGTGGGTCTTCTCCGGGTCCCGTCAACTAAACAATGCCACTTGGCGGGACACAGGGGAAGAGCCTTCTCTGTGGCCGCCCCGGCCCTCTGGAACCAACTCCCCCCAGAAATTAGAATTGCCCCCACCCTCCTTGCCTTTCGTAAGCTACTTAAAACCCACCTCTGCCGCCAGGCATGGGGGAATTAAGACTTCTTCTCCCCCTAGGCCATTACAATTGTATGCATGGTATGTTTGTATGTATGTTTGGTTTTATATATTAAGAGGTTTTAATTTGCTTTTAGTATTGGATTATTATTGTATATTGTTCATGATTGTTGTTAGCCGCCCCGAGTTTTCGGAGAGGGGCGGCATATAAATCCAATAAAACTTGAAACATGAAACTTGAACCAACACTCAGGATCTGTCAGATTCTCCATTCGCTATTTAATTAAAAAGAACCAGGATGTATTGAGGGCAATTAAGCCATTATTAGGAGGTAGATCTAACTCATTCATTCCAGGAGGATTCCCAACCAAACTGATTTGAAATGTTTGGACTTAAGCTCTTAGTTTTAATCTCATATCTTGAACTCTGCCCTTCGGTCACTCCCAGCCCATTGTTGTCGCTGTCAGCTTTGATTAGCCAGTGACCTATATATTCTTGTGTTTGTGCAGTCCGGTTATACTATTTGCTTTTTTAAATCTGCCTTCCTCCTCAACCCAAATTTTACTAATAGAGCTATAAAAATTAACTAAGATAACTTTTATTAGTTTGTTTTTTTTCAGATACCCAATGGGACAAGATACACCCTTGACCTCACCTCTTTTGTCAGCAACTTCCATCATGTGACCATGTCACCATAAGTCAGTACCAATGTCTACATAACTTTTAGTAGATTTGCTTTGTGAATCACTCTTTGTGTGTGTGTGTGTGTGTGTGTGATTGACTGATCTTTTACGAAATGCCTCTTGGCAGGAATGGGATTGCATCCAGTCAAGGGGAAAATAGCTATTCTTTGGGCACACTGTAGCCTTCATTGCCCTTCAGGATAAACATCAGCTAAATACAAAATGTGTAGCAAATGCTCAATACACCGCATGTGGTTTGTGTCGTCGTCCCCCCTCTCCCTCCTGGAAAGGAAAGTAGTCCATCTGAGTAGAAATGAATAAGACAACAGAAATTGTGGCTCAGTATTAGTCCAATCGCTTTACTTACAACAATTCCCAGGTTCAATCCTTGGCATACTGAGATAGAGTTGGAATGTTGCCAGACATCTCACAATAAGAGGCGAAATGGATTATTGTTCTCATTGATCATATGTTCTTCCCATGTGCTTTAAAGAATCTGTCCATTCTTTCTATATTTTTATTTATTTATTTATTTATTTATTTGTCCAATACACAAATACATAGGAAGACATGTGATAATATAAAAGAGGGTGAAAGTGGACTTAGAGGAGAGGATATATGAAAGGGAGAGAATATATAAGATAGGTGAAAGAAAGGAAAGACAATTGGACAGGGGACGAAAGGCACACCAGTGCACTTGTGTACGCCCCTTACTGGCCTCTTAGGAATCTGGAGAGGTCAATCGTGGATAGTCTAAGGGAGAAATGTTGGGGGATAGGAGTTGACACTATTGAGTCCGGTAATGAGTTCCACGCTTCGACAACTCGATTGTTAAAGTCATATTTTTTACAGTCAAGTTTGGCGCGGTTCGTATTAAGTTTGAATTTGTTGCGTGCTCTTGTGTTGTTGCGGTTGAAGCTGAAGTAGTCATTGACTGGTAGGACATTGCAGCATATGATCTTGTGGGCAATACTCAAATCATGTTTTAGGCGCCGTAGTTCTAGGCTTTCTAGGCCCATCCGTTTCCATAAAATAATAATGAAAGCACAATAACAACTTAAAGTGAATACTAAATACTGTTTTATGGTGATGCTATTGTACAGACCTCTTCTAAATTATTATTATTATTATTATTATTATTATTATTATTATTATTAATTAGATTTGTATGCCGCCCCTCTCCGTAGACTCGGGGCGGCTCACAACAATAACAAAGACAATGTAAGAACAAATCTAATAATTTAAAAAACACTAAAAACCCCATTATTAAAAGCAAGCATACACACAAACATACCATGTATAAACTGTATAGGCTCAGTTCCCCCATGCCTGACGGCAGAGATAGGTCTTAAGAACTTTACGAAAGGCAAGGAGGGTGGGGGCAGTTCTGATCTCCGGGGGGAGCTGGTTCCATAGGGTCGGGGCCGCCACAAAGAAGGCTCTTTACCTGGGTCCCGCCAAACGACATTGTTTAGTCGACGGGACCCGGAGAAGGCCAATTCTGTGGGACCTAACTTAAATGCTTCAGAGTAAAATGTTTAGTTCAATTCTGGAAGCAGTCAGTATAGAAACTGAATAAGTAAATATTTAAACAAATAAATATGATAACTGAATAAATCTATCTCTTTAACCTGGGGGTTGGTACCCATTTGGGGGTCGAACGACCGTTTCATGGGGGTCACCTAAGACCTAGGGAAAAGACAAATTTCCCATGGTGTTAGGAACTAAAGCTTCTATTCTGGCGCATTGGAATATATTTTAACAATCTGACCAATCAGGCGTTTACAGTGGGGGTGTCCCTCTGACCTTCCTGCCAATCAGCTTAAAGCTCTGTAGGGAGAATTGCTGCTAGACTTATGGTTGGGGGTCACCACCACATGAGGAACTGTATTAAGGGGTTATGGCATTAGAAAGGTTGAGAACCACTGCTTTAAAAGATTATGGTTATTTCATCATCTGTTATCATGTATTGATATGGAAGAAAGGGTGAAGTGTTGGCATTAGGTAGCAGAAAATGTAGCAATGTCAGGTCTTCCTTCTAAGTGTTGTGATTCAGCCTGAGGCTCCTTAGGGACCGGCTGCGTCTCTGCTGGATCCATGCCCAGAGGAGGAGGACAGTGAACAGGAGGGGGAGGACCAGGCAGACCGGGGAGAGGAAAGTCAGGAAGAGGAGGAGGGAGAGCAGCCTGAGAACCCGGGGGGGGCTCTCCGCAGCTAGTAGCCTGGACTCATTGGATGAATAAGCACAGGCTATAATTGACATGAGACAGCGACCTGCAGCTCAGAGATGGGAACAATTAGAAAGGTATTTGCATCACTGAATTGGCAACAGCTGGGTTTGGGTGTGGTTCTCCTCAGCAGGGTTTAAAAGGCAGGCAAGCCCTTTTAGCCATGTGGAGAGTTATCAACTGGGAGTTCTGTGAACCTGCTTTGCTTCTGGGCATCTCTGATCTTGGCTTGTGGCCTAGAAGTCTGGAAGACTTGGGGGAGGCGTGGGTTTGTTATCTCCAGCGTTGTTTTTGACAGCAAGGATCCTGTTTTCTTTCATGGCCTTCGTGAAACCTCTGTGAAGTTCCAGCGTGTTCCTGTTCTGTAAGAACAGTTTCTGTTACCTGTGTTTGCTTTGAATTATATAAACTGCCTTGGCTTTTTACCAGTGTGTCTGGCTTCTCTTTTTGGTTTGGTGTTGGCTTCTGGAGGGACCCAGACAGAACACTAAGCAGGCAAATTTAGTAGCAAGGATGGGTATAAAATTTACTTGAATAATGCAGGAGAAACAGCAGCATCTATATCAGGCTATATTAACAGAATTTGTAAGTCTGTGCTCATCTCCCACTCCCTTTTCTTTCCCAGCATAAGCCAGTTGAGTCTATTTCTAATACTTCCTCCTTTCCAAAGCTCTTTTTCTGCTCTTTTTGTTTTTCTAAAGGTTTGTGAATATTTTTCCCATGACTATCTCCCTCTGCAATGTATAGTTGAGAAATCAAACATTCATTCATTCATTCATTCATTCATTCATTCATTCATTCATTCATTCATCCATCCATCCATCCATTCACTCCTCTGTGGCCATTAAGAACTCTAGGACAGTGATGGCCACTGGTAGCACGCAGAGCCATATCTGCTGGCACGAGAGCCATTGCCCTTGCTCAGCTCAAACGTGCATGTGTGTGCTGGCCAGCTGATTTTTGGCTCACACAGAGGGTCTGGGAGACCGGTTTTGGCTTCCAGAGAGCCCCCAGGGTTGATGGGGGAGGTCTCTTTTACCCTCCCTTGGCTCCAGGGAAGCCTTTGAAGCCTGGGGAGGGTGAAACACGAGCCTACTAGGCCCACCAGAAGTTGGGAAACAGTCAGTTTCCAGCCTCCAGAGGGCATCCGGGAGACTGCGGAAGCTTTTTTTGGCCCTCCCCAGGCATTGAATTATGGGTATGGGCACCCGGAACCGCCTTCTACCGCACGAATCCCAGCGGCTGATAAGGTCTCACAGAGTTGGCCTTCTCCAGGTCCCGTCAACCAAACAATGTTGTTTGGCGGGCCCCAGGGGAAGAGCCTTCTCTGTGGCAGCCCCAGCCCTCTGGAATCAACTCCCCCCGGAGATTAGAACGGCCCCCACCCTCCTTGTCTTTTGCAAATTACTCAAGACCCACCTTTATCGCCAGGCATGGGGGAACTGAGACATCCTCCCCCAGGCTTTTATATTTTATGTCTGGTATGTATGTGTTGTATGGTTTTAAATTGTTGGGGTTTTAGATATGTTTTATTTTAATATTAGATTTGTCTCACTGTTACATTGTTTTTGTATTACTGTTGTGAGCCGCCCCGAGTCTTCGGAGAGGGACCGCATACAAATCTAATAAATAATAAATAATAATAATAATGATAGCGCGTGTCCACGCTATTTCGGCACCCAAGGAAAAAAAAGGTTCACCATCACTGCTCTAGGAGATACTTTTTCTAAGGATACCCTCTCTGTTTGAAGTTTGTTTATCTGACAAACAGAAATGTATGGTGTTGGGATTTTTGCCCCCATTTTACCTTGCTTTAGAAGAATGGTTATCATGTGTCTCTTTGGTCAAACGTTAAATATATCAATTAGGATTTCCATTGGATTTAACTACTCATTTGAATTGATGCTTTGTGTTGTGGTTAGCTCTGGCCCAGCTCCTGCCCCAAGGACTGTGGATGTGGGGGAGACATCCACATGCTGCAGGCCTGGTTTGCCCCCGGTGGAATCTGAAGATAAAGGCTCCTCTGACCAAGAAGACATGAGTGACAGGGAGGAGGAGAGTGTGGCAGACAGCTCAGAAGGAGATCAATTATCTATCTCCTCCTTGGATTCGGAACAAGAGTTAATGATACAGCCACGCATGCTGAGAACGATGCATAGGCAACAACAACTGAGAGATTATTATCAAAGAAAATGAGGCCACCTGTGGTTGGGTGGGGCTGTGGTAATTAGTGAGGCTGCTATAAAGAGCAGCCTGTGGGTTTGGCCATTGTGGAGGATTATCTGATCGTTGTGTTTCATGACTGCTTTACTGACTGACTTGTTGTGTGTGCTGATTTTTCCCCGCTTTGAAACTAAATCAGAGCAAAGTGTGTTTCACTTTGTGAAAGAAGGACTGTGAATTGCCTCACAGCCGCAAGCTAAGTATCACAGGACTGATAATGGCCTTGTATAAATTGCCAGTTTGTTTGGAGACGAGTGCTCTTTGCTATACCAAAAGAGGGCTTAGTTTATGTGAATTTTCATTATAAAGAACATTGTTTTGAATTTTCAAACGTGTGTGTGTGTGTCTGAAATTTGTGCCTGTGAATTTTTGAGAGGATTCTACCAGAGAGCCCGACAGAACTTTGTATTTTATTTCATTGTAATCTATCTTATTCCATTACATAGGTCAGATAAAACTCGAATGCACGAGCAAACACAGGTTTAACTGTTTTTTTTTTCTCACCAGGAAGCTAATAAGGCTTCGACGCTACATAATACCAGTCATTTCTTTGTTTTGTTATTTCAAACCAGCATGTGGAAGTGTTTTGTACAAGGTTGCGTTATTATTGATTTATTGCTATTGCTTCTGCTGTCACCACTCCTTGGTCTCCCTTTTCCTCTTGAAAGACCTTTCCGCAGTTAGACAGCCCCTCTTCGGCGTTGGTCCAAAGAGCAATGAACAGGTCAGATGAGCAAGTGACTTTTTTATTCATTAACATATGGGTTGACTGATGGAAGTTTCTAACAGCATTAAGACTTTAAGCTCTTGGTACATGGATTTACATCAGACACTTCATAGTAGGGGAAAGTTGGCTAATCCTTGCGCCGCTCAAACTTTTCACGAAACAAAATAAACCATTACAG
The DNA here is from genome assembly GCF_031021105.1 of Erythrolamprus reginae. Lineage (NCBI taxonomy): Eukaryota > Metazoa > Chordata > Lepidosauria > Squamata > Dipsadidae > Erythrolamprus > Erythrolamprus reginae. The sequence goes on along the minus strand of NC_091956.1, from coordinate 75,042,201 downwards.
AACTGAGTTTATGTATTCAATTTAATATTTCTAAACAATTTATTGATCAAGAATAAACTTAGATTTCAGTGAAAATGAGGAATGAGAACTCTCAGGCATCAATTTACACTGGTACTTAGTTTATCTACTTAAATGCCTAATACTTGATCATTGTTTGTCACTTATTTTTTTGTCTTGATCCTATTTTAAACAAGGTCAAAAGAGTTTCAGTTCAGCGCCACAATGAACTTTAAAAAGTTTCCCTTTCAATAAATTATATTATCAATGTTTATTTTTGTTTTGGAAGAGAGTCCTCTAAAAATAACACAGGAAGGACAATGTCTTTATCTATTTGGATTGAATTTTGAGAGGTCAATGGATTCATTTACTTAATTTTGAAAGTGGCATATTTGGTCTTTCCCCGCATGTCATTTTCACAACTTCACAACTTTACGACATTAAATTTAAGTCACAGATTATCTCTCAGGCAAGTTCATAATATAGTGAAGTGATCAAAAGCAACATGAGAAAATATTATTTTACTGAAAGAGTAGTAGATCCTTGGAACAAACTTCCAGCAGACGTGGTAGATAAATCCACAGTAACTGAATTTAAACATGCCTGGGATAAACATATATCCATCCTAAGATAAAATACAGAAAATAGTATAAGGGCAGACTAGATGGACCATGAGGTCTTTTTCTGCCGTCAGACTTCTATGTTTCTATGTTTCTATTTGAATCAGTTCTGTAGTTTTAATTCCACGTGGCATCTGTGTGAATTTATTAGAACTTTTTTTCCAAATAACATGCAAAAAATATTCTCAGAGTTGTGCAGTATTTATAATAAATACAGTATAACACTGAGAATTATTTTTTTGCAAGCTGTGGGTTCTGAGAGAATAATGCAAAGTATTATTTTAAGACCCAAACATAAGTAAGAATCTGAAATCAACCAATTCTATTTTACTTAGAAGCATATTTTTGCCATAATAAAAATTTTGTAAAGTACAGTAGTTCTAAAGTTAGAAAAAGAAAAGGATTGGTAATAAAATGCTAAATAAAAGGCTTATCTGTTGTTCTGTCTGGGTGCCCCCAGACTTCAACACCAACTGGAAAAAACAGCCAGACACGCTGGTAAAAGCAAAGGCACTTTATAGTTTGAAAAATAAACACAGAGAAAAACCTGTTCTTCCCAACAGGCAGGCTATGAGGCTTCACAGCAGAGTCCTGACGGCCAGACAATACAGCAGACTTCTTGCTGGCACACACACCACTGTAGAGAATAAGACTCACGCCTTTCCCCCCAAGGTTTCAGTCTTCAAGGCCACAAGCCAGAATCAGATTCGCCAAAGATCACAGCCAGGTCCCAGGACTCCCAAAGATAATACTCCACAATACAGGAAGGGTGGGTCTGCCTTTTCAGCCTTTCTGGGGAGAACCACACCCAAACCCAGCTGTTGCCTATTTAGGGCTGGAAATACCTGGCTAATTGTCCCCTTCGTTGTGCTGCTCTTCTCTGCCTGAGATCGATGATGGCTTGTGCATTTTCATCTAAGGACTCCAGGCTGCTTGCTGGGGAGAGCTCCACCCCCGGGGACTCAGGCTGTTCTCCTTCTCCCTCGGCCTGATATTCCTCCTCCCCGTCTGCCTGGGCCTCCTCCTCCTCCTCCTGTTCCTCATTCTCCCCCTCTGAGCATGGAGCCGGCAGAGGGTCAGCCGTTCCCTGAGGAGCCTCAGACGGAATCACAACATCTGTGAATAAAAAATTCTGCAATGAGAGATGTACTGGATCAGAAAATTGGTTTTAAAACTTTTAATTTTGGCAACGTACAATTCAGTTACAGCAGTCTATCATTTGCAGAGAATTATCCAAAATGGGTATAGTATCTGTTTTTCTTTGATTGGTTTTTTTTAGCATATGCTAAAAATGTAATGCATTGTTTGTCT